>NW_028176211.1:12500-35434 GCF_949987555.1 Borostomias antarcticus
ACAGTACAACGCAGGTCATGGGTCTGGCACAAGTCTAGTGGGGAAAGGGGCTTTCTGTTTGTAATGTGCAGTGTATTGTAGGTGGAAGTCCACATGCTCTTATATCCTTTGCATTGTCTTGTATTTACACAGGTATCCAAAAGAAGTTGATCACCAAGGCCAAAAAGAGAGGACGTGCAGCTTTAAAGCCATGGATTCGGTCTGTAAGGAACCATCTCTGGTTCTCTTGCGCCAAGGCAGGAGGAGATGTTGGGGTATGTTATGGCCTTGTATGTCTTATGGCCTTGTATGTCTCTGTCTCTGTGCTGGTCTGTCGGTTTTGTTCTTGTCTGTTTCCCCCAGGTCTTCCGATGTGTGTGTGTGTGTGGTTCACAGTAGCTTCCCCAACACTGTCTATTTCATAATGTCTTGGAATGCATGTGCCATATTTTAAATTATTATTCTTTTTAGAAACTGAAGTCGACCTGGAACTCGATTCTACACCACACAGTGGATGAGCATACATGGACCGAAGGAGGGACAGAGCACCACTGTCTTCACCCACCTATCACCACTGAAGACCGGGAGAAGAAAAAGTGGCTTTGCAAAGAATCTGAGGAATACCACGAACTGGCTGCTGTGGTCAACGATAAAAACCTCCAGAAGGATCTTGATCACATGGGGCGTTTCAAACATACAGGTCAGTGGTATTGTCTTGCCTTGGCTAAAAGAAGTGCCAGTCGCTGCTGCTTACCACATCTTGGTGAAGTAGGCTCGGCTTTCAGTTCTATAAAGATTACACATCTATGATGAATTGAACAATGCAAATTTCCACTTGTTCACAATAAAGCTAATATAATTCATCTCTCCAAAACAATTAGGTCCCCTGGAGGTATTCCATGGTGCTCTCCTCAAATATGCACCAAAAAGACAACATTTCTCCAACATGAGCATGAAACAGAGGACGCACTTAGCCATCATGGAGCACAATGAGAACTTGACTCGTAAACAGAAGGTGGACTGTAATGGTGAGCAGTACGCCTATACATTGATATTGTGTGTGCAAACATGTTAGAGAGAAATGCCCGTATTAGTGAACAGCACACCCTATGATGGTTCATATAATCCTCTGTCTTAGGCAAACCTGTCATCGATCAAGTGTGGAGCAAGCGTTCTAAGGAATGGGTCACAAAGAAGAGGTATGAGCCACACACCACCAACTTCCGGACGACATTGATGGAGCTGGTGTGGAAGCGAAGGCAAGATGAAAGTGTCATCTTCAAGGATGAATCTTCCCGTCTCCCAAGACCAGACCTGCCAGCCAACATTGCCGCAGCCCCAAAGCCAACCAAAGAAGATGCAGCACAAACATATAAGACTAGATTTTAAAAATGATACCCAATACCACTACCTTGCAAATACACTTTGTTTCTCCTTTCCAAAATCCACAAGAGTATGAAACCATCTGTAAAACTAAAAGCCTGGTTTTGTTGTAATCATATGCCTTTGAAAGTAAATAAGATTTTTGAATATTGCACTCCTGCATTGTGTACATATGTGAAATAGTATTTTTTGTGATATAGCCTATAATGAATACATCTGTGTGATATAGCCTATATAGATGGTGTAACAGCGATCACTTCACAGTGTTAGGTCGGGGCACTATTTGGTGGTCTTCAGGTGAGTAAGTGTAGAAGAAGAGTCCAGGTGCCAATGTTTAGGATGTTTATTGCAAAAAAGGGAGTACGTATGGTTAGGTAACAATAGAACACAACAGTAATGTTACATACTGAGTCGCAATAAATAACAGAAAATGCAAACGGACATAACCAGCTATTCAGATAACATGCAAACCTCAGATCTGAATGCTAGCTGTTATGCTCACTGCTGCAGGGAGTACAGCGCGCACAGGGGGACTTTTCTAACTGTAGCCTAACATTACACATCAGGTAGGCCTACTGATACATTCCTTCCAAAGCCTCATTGACCCTCGATAAAGCCACGGTATTGTCCATCCGCAGAAGGATATAGCTGGCGAATACTGTCCACCACACAAGCAGGAAGAACAGCACGTCGGTGTCTTCCGAGCCGTTCTCCCCGTAAAACCCATTCCAGGACAATTCTGTAGCCAGCCAAGCGGTACTGTCTAGATACAAAGAAAATACATTAAAATTGCTGTCTAGCTTACGAACATTAGCCAAAGCACCATTGCATGCCAAACAAAGCTAACATTACAGCCTACATTATAAAATGACTTCATTATTGACGAGATTGCAGTTAGACAACTATTTGCCTCAGCTTGGGCTCCTGGAACTCAGATTAGCCAAATAGGCAGATATGAAATGCAGATAGCTAACGTTAGCCAGGTTAGACCATTCAAAGCAGAGATCTACGTATAACGTTAGGTTGACTTACTTATTTGTCATTTGCCCTCCGGGACCCTCCGGTCTGTGTCTCCTCTTCCAATTTATCCTATCTAAGCGGAAAAAAGTTTCCAAAACTCCTCGATCCAAATGGGCTGCGTGAAACTAGGGGGCGTATGTTCGCTCGCTAGCCCCCTCCGCCGTGCTTGTCATAGCTGTCAATCATAGCTGTCAATCATACCAAGCACCCACCCCCCTGTAGTCTTGCTCGATTTTCTGGCAGTATATGTCGACGCGTTTCGACGCGGTATATCCCGGAAGTGCTGACTCTGAAACGTGATTTTCTTTAGATGCCGCTAGTCCGGTCTATAGGACTCGCCATCACCTATATTTTTGTATGGGGCTCTAGTTTTTCAGCCTAATGTTGTTCTAGGGTGCATTTTGCCTTTAAGAACAACTCTATTTAAAGGAGTATTAAAGGGAAAAATCATGTTTAGCCCTGTTTTAAGGTTACTGATGATCATATACAATGGTTCAGATCAAAACTTTGACAAAACTAGCACTTTTGAGAAAGTCTGATAATTGCTCTACCACCGTTTTGGTCATACAATGGATGTGGGTGGGCACCGTGAAAAATCATTCAAAAACATGTTAAACTCTCGATTTCAAAGACAAGAAGTTTTAACATTTAATATTACATATATTATATGATATTATATTATATTATAAATCCATTCATATATATTCCATATCAATGAATTGGTCAATAAGTTTCTGCAGCACCTGGCTCTCTCAAAAATCAGACTGCTGCTCCCCAATCATGTCCAATCAATTTAATTGACCACAGGTGGACTCCAATTAAGCTGCAGAAACATCTCAACCAGTATCAGTGGAAACAAAATGCACCTCAGCTCACTTTTGGGTGTCATATCAAAGGGTGTGCACACTTGTGTACATAATGATATTTAACATTTAGATTTTTTATAAATTAGGACAAATGTATAAAAACCTATCTTCACTTTGTCATTATTGTCTATTTTGTGTAGAATTTTGAGACAAAAAATGAGCTCAATCTATTGTAGAATAAGTCTGTAACTTAATAAAACGTGGAGAAGGCGAGAGGAGTGCAGACCTTCCGGCTAGACTGTATATATTATTTAGACACACAGAAACACACACACAGTTTGGAGAGCGTCTGAGAACCATCAAGAATTGAAGACCATGCTCCACTTCCACTTCTCCTGCTCTCTGGCTGGTCTCTCTCCTCCTAGCAGGTCTCTCTGCATGTTTACCCCTCAGTGAGACACGCAGAGGAGGGCCATGTTTACCCCTCAGAGAGACGCGCAGAGGAGGCCCATGTTTACCCCTCAGAGAGACGCGCAGAGGCCCATGTTTACCCCTCAGAGAGACGCGCAGAGGAGGGCCATGTTTACCCCTCAGAGAGACGCAGAGGAGGGCCATGTTTACCCCTCAGAGAGACGCGCAGAGGAGGGCCATGTTTACCCCTCAGAGAGACGCGCAGAGGCCCATGTTTACCCCTCAGAGAGACGCGCAGAGGAGGGCCATGTTTACCCCTCAGAGAGACGCGCAGAGGAGGGCCATGTTTACCCCTCAGAGAGACGCGCAGAGGAGGGCCATGTTTACCCCTCAGAGAGACGCGCAGAGGCCCATGTTTACCCCTCAGAGAGACGCGCAGAGGAGGGCCATGTTTACCCCTCAGAGAGACGCGCAGAGGAGGGCCATGTTTACCCCTCAGTGAGACGCGCAGAGGAGGGCCATGTTTACCCCTCAGTGAGACACGCAGAGGAGGGCCATGTTTACCCCTCAGAGAGACGCGCAGAGGAGGGCCATGTTTACCCCTCAGAGAGACGCGCAGAGGAGGGCCATGTTTACCCCTCAGAGAGACGCGCAGAGGAGGGCCATGTTTACCCCTCAGAGAGACGGGCAGAGGAGGGCCATGTTTACCCCTCAGAGAGACGCGCAGAGGAGGGCCATGTTTACCCCTCAGAGAGACGCGCAGAGGAGGGCCATGTTTACCCCTCAGAGAGACGCGCAGAGGAGGGCCATGTTTACCCCTCAGTGAGACACGCAGAGGCCCATGTTTACCCCTCAGTGAGACACGTAGAGGCCCATGTTTACCCCTCAGTGAGACGCGCTGAGGTTGGAGGAGTCGGGAGGAGGTATTTAGGGCAGGCCTCCCAGAGGGGCGGCGGCTCCCGACACGCGACCCCAGTGACCGTCTGAATCCATTTTCCAGATCCAATTGAGTCCCCGTTCTAATGCATCATCGTCAGTCTAATTGCCTGTAATACACTTTGGAAAATGGCGGAGCAATTAAAGAAGTGAGATGAAGCGGATGGAGGATGTGTGGAGCCCCTGGCTGCAGGGACAGGGGGGGAGGGAGGTATTTTTGGACCAACGGTTTGGTAACGACATCCTCCTAGTAAAAATGTCAAGATGGGGGGGTACTGGGGGGGGGGGGGGGGTTCTATAAGTAATGAGGACGCATGTGGGGGCGGGTGGACTGGGGGGGGGGGTGAGACACCCTTATGGAGACTAAATCAGGCTCTATTAATCAGATCCACATCCGTATCAAATATACTTTCCTCACTATAACACGTCTTGTTGCCGTGGTTCCCAAGCTGTTTTTTTGAGCGTGATGTCACTCTCTGCTTCATTATGGAAACCTGACCTCAAGATCTTTAGTTCTGACAGCTACTACAGTCCTGATGATTGAGAAGAAGAAGAAGAAGAAGAAGAAGAAGAAGAAGAAGAAGAAGAAGAAGAAGAAGAAGAAGAAACCCCACCTGGGTACCTCACAACCCTGGAGAGATACCCCACCTGAGTACCTGACTACCCTGGGAGATACCCCACCTGAGTACCTGACCACTCTGGGAGATACCCCACCAAGGTACCTCACAACCCTGGGAGATACCCCACCAAGGTACCTCACAACCCTGGGAGATACCCCACCTGAGTACCTGACTACCCTGGGAGATACCCCACCTGGGTACCTCACAACCCTGGGAGATACCCCACCAAGGTACCTCACAACCCTGGGAGATACCCCACCTGAGTACTTGACTACCCTGAGAGATACCCCACCTGAGTACTTGACTACCCTGGGAGATACCCCACCTGAGTACCTGACTACCCTGGGAGATACCCCACCTGAGTACCTGACTACCCTGGGAGATACCCCACCTGAGTACCTGATAACCCTGGGAGATACCCCACCTGAGCACCTGACCACCCTGGGAGATACCCCACCTGAGTACCTGACCACCCTGGGAGATACCCCACCTGAGTACCTGACCACCCTGGGGAGATACCCCACCTGAGTACCTGACCACCCTGGGAGATACCCCACCTGAGTACCTGACCACCCTGGGAGATACCCCACCTGAGTACCTGACTACCCTGGGAGATACCCCACCTGAGTACCTGACTACCCTGGGAGATACCCCACCTGAGTACCTGACTACCCTGGGAGATACCCCACCTGAGTACCTGACTACCCTGGGAGATACCCCACCTGGGTACCTCACAACCCTGGGAGATACCCCACCTGGGTACCTCAATACCCTGGGAGATACCCCACCTGGGTACCTCACAACCCTGGGAGATACCCCACCTGAGTACCCCACAACCCTGGGAGAACTCATCCCCCAGTGCTGACAGCGTCCTTGGCGGGAATCGAACCCAGGCCCTTCCTGCTGTGAGGCGGCAGAGCTGAGTTCTGGGCCAATCAGTGGCAATCGGCTATAAAATTGGTCACGAAGGTACTGAGACCTACCGTACTCTGTGACACCAGCTGGCAACATTAAAACTATAACCCACGCTTGGACGATATGGAGGCTGGAGAGGTCCCTTCTCAGTGCTTGGGGATGCAGAGGGATATGAGAGATCAGCTGGTGTGTTTAAAGGAACACTCACTAGTCCTCTAAAGTAAACGCCAGCAGTGACCCCGAATGACTCCCCACCCCCTCTCTCTCTCTCTCTCTCTCTCTCTCTCTCTCTCTCTCTTCAGCTCTCCCTTCTCTCTCATTCTCTCTCTCCTTTCATCTCTCCCTTCTTTTCTGGTCGTCTCTGCCTCTCTTCTAGGTGTCTGCCTCTCTCTCTCGGCCTCCCGTGTGCGTGTGTGTCTGTGTGTGTGTGTGTGTCTGTGTGTGTGTGTGTGTGTGCGTGTGTCTGTGTGTGTGTCTGTCTGTCTGTGTGTGTGTGTGTGTGTGTGTGTGTGTGTGTGTGTGTGTGCGGGTGTGTGTGTGTGTGTGTGTGTGTGTTATGTGATGTGCATTGATATGAGAGTCTGTGAGCTTCTCCCAGAAAGTGCTGAGGCAGGATCCATTCAGTCATTTGCATATGATAGAAGCATTAGGAACTACGAGATCAGAATCATTCATTTCACCATTTCATCTCCGGGCTAATTGTAAGATGTATGAGTCTGATGCTAGTAGCAAGAAATTCTAATGTAATCAGACAGGACACTAAGGTCTGGATTACACTGGTGCGGACGTCCATGGCTACGTTTTCAAACGGGGAAAACAATGTAAAGATGTGTTCAAATCTCTTATCACACTAACACCCCCGAAAACGCATCACACCACAATTAAAGAGCGTATCAAACAGGTGATTTAGGAGTTTGAGCTGCAGCCATCAAGCACTAGAACACAGCTCTGGATTTCGAGAGCCAAAGCGTAGCTCCGGCAAAACTTAGCTCATCGATCCGCCTCCGGCTTTAGGCCTGGGCCAACGCAAACACACACCAGTGTTTACCATGTCTCTCCTATGATGCTTTTTTAGCCTCTGTTACTCTGAAATGTAATTTAATGTAATGTATTGCTTTATAAATGTTCTTAGCCGGTAGACAAACATACTCCAGGAGCTTGCTCCATCGCCTTGTTGAGAGGGGTCAGCGAATAATTTTTATAGCTCACTTATCTGGCCCCCGGGTGATTACTGTTTTTTCGCTTCCCTCTGGAATATGTAGGGGTGGGTCGTATGCCCACCTCCCTTGTTCTCTGTAAAGCGCATTGTGTTGCCTCTGTGTATGAAATGCGCTATACAAATAAAGCTTTGATTGATTGATTGATTTATTGATTGATTGATTGATTGATTGCTTGATTGCTTGATTGCTTGATTGCTTGATTGATCAATCCGTCTCCGGATCCGAACTTGGTTTTGGCCGTGGTAGTGTGATTGCTAGGCGCAGACGTGGGTATTTTTCGGGTAAAATGCATAAAAACTCAGAAGTGTATCCAGATCTAAGCCCTATGCATTTCAAAATGGCTTTCATCCCAACACACACATCAGATACACGCATTCCAACTGTCTTCATGGGACACGCCAAGAAACGAGCTGTGATGAGTGTAATTTGAGACCATTGGAGAGAAGATTGTGAGTCTATTAGAGTCCCTCCTATAACTACGGTTATCTGTCTGCCGCTGATCTTGTTGGACGAATCCCAGAGTCGAGGTCTGAAGAGTCGAGGTCTGAGGAGCCGAGGTCTGAGGAGCCGAGGTCTGAGGAGCCGAGGTCTGAAGAGCCGAGGTCTGAAGAGTCGAGGTCTGAAGAGCCGAGGTCTGAAGAGCCGAGGTCTGAAGAGCCGAGGTCCGAAGAGTCGAGGTCTGAAGAGCCGGGGTCTGAAGAGCCGAGGTCCGAAGAGTCTAGGTCTGAAGAGTCTAGGTCTGAAGAGCTGAGGTCTGAAGAGTCGAGGTCTGAAGAGTCGAGGTCTGAAGAGTCGAGAGCCGAGGTCTGAAGAGCCGAGGTCTGAAGGGCCGAGGTCTGAAGAGTCGAGGTCTGAAGAGCCGGGGTCTGAAGAGCCGAGGTCCGAAGAGTCTAGGTCTGAAGAGTCCAGGTCTGAAGAGTCGAGAGCCGAGGTCTGAAGAGCTGAGGTCTGAAGAGTCGAGGTCTGAAGAGTCGAGGTCTGAAGAGTCGAGAGCCGAGGTCTGAAGAGCTGAGGTCTGAAGAGTCGAGGTCTGAAGAGTCGAGGTCTGAAGAGTCGAGGTCTGAAGAGCCGAGGTCTGAAGAGCCGAGGTCTGAAGAGCCGAGCCGAGGTCTGAAGAGCCGAGGTCTGAAGAGCCGAGCCGAGGTCTGAAGAGTCGAGGTCTGAAGAGTCGAGGTCTGAAGAGTCGAGGTCTGAAGAGCCGAGGTCTGAAGAGTCGAGGTCTGAAGAGCCGAGGTCTGAAGAGTCGAGGTCTGAAGAGCCGAGGTCTGAAGAGCCGAGGTCTGAAGAGCCGAGGTCTGAAGAGTCGAGGTCTGAAGAGTCGAGGTCTGAAGAGCCGAGGTCTGAAGAGTCTAAGTCTGAAGAGCTGAGGTCTGAAGAGTCGAGGTCTGAAGAGCCGAGGTCTGAAGAGTCGAGGTCTGAAGAGTCGAGGTCTGAAGAGTCGAGGTCCGAAGAGCAGAGGTCTGAAGAGTCGAGGTCTGAAGAGCCGAGGTCTGAAGAGTCGAGGTCTGAAGGGTCGAGGTCTGAAGAGCCGAGGTCTGAAGAGTCGAGGTCTGAAGAGCCGAGGTCTGAAGAGCCGAGGTCCGAAGAGTCGAGGTCTGAAGAGCCGAGGTCTGAAGAGCCGAGGTCTGAAGAGTCTAGGTCCGAAGAGCCGAGGTCTGAAGAGTCTAGGTCTGAAGAGTCTAGGTCCGAAGAGTCGAGGTCTGAAGAGTCGAGGTCTGAAGTCCGTAGCCGGCGCAGCGAGATTCCATTCAATCTGTCGACTCAAGTGGACCCAGTTGCCATGGGGAAATGAGAAATGAGCAGTCGTAATTTGTCCCGTTTCGCCGTGATTGTCTTCGATAGATTCGTCTAATGTCTTCACTGATGACAATGGACAGACTGAGAAACATCGGGTTGAATCTCGCGCATTATCGGGCAGGCTGACTGACTGATTGCAAAGATTGGCACACATTATGGAAAATATGACGTTTTGCATAAACGACAATTTTCCTTTAAGTTAAACTTACTGCTGCCAAATCTCAACGGTTTGTTGAATCACGTTTTCAGAACTTGGCCACCCAATAAAAAACTGACTGGGTCGTCTTATTTCAGTGTGTGTGCTCATCATAAGACCCAAATTGTGCACAAACACAAAGTTTTTCCATAATAGGGTACCCTATATCCATTAATTAAAACCAACTTCACCAACATTTTCCATCAAAGCCAAATATTCCGGGAGGCCTTCATTATTGACCGGCTAATTCCGTCCAATCACACGTCTGCATTCGTAACAAGATCTCGGAGCCCTCGGATTGGCCGTCCTGCGTTTCCATGAAGACGGTAAATCAGCCATCAGTCTATTCAAACAGGGCGGGTGACACACAGACCCCCACAGGAGATTAGCGCCCTATAGAAACTCTATGCATCTTTAATAAGCAAACGATTGATGTTGTCTTATTTGCCACTTTTCCATATTAACCCTCCCCGATTTGATAACATAATTTAGGGCAAACAATGCCTGAATGGAGGCCGGCCTGGTCTGGTTAGTATTCCAGATTAAACATGGAATGCATCTGATGAATAAATCATGGTTTCAGAATTAGATGGCACACATCTATCATCTAACCAACGGCAATCCATGTGTCCTTGGTAGTGTGTGTGTGTGTGTGTGTGTGTGTGTGTGTGTGTGTGTGTGTGTGTGTGTGTGTGTGTGTGTGTGTGTGAAAAAGTTGTAGAGAAGCAGTCTAAAAATACTGGCTATTATAATCAGAGCTAGTGTGTGTGTGTGTGTGTGTGTACGTACTGATCCCCGAGTGGAAGATAGTGAGATAGAGGGTTGTTAAATAGAACAGTCGTCTCACAAATGCATTATGGGTAACTTGGACAGAGGGCACAAGGTCGTGACACACTCTCTCCCTCGCTCTAACGTACAGTAGACACACACACTGTGCGCGCAAACACACACACACACACTCACCCAATCTTTCTACTCTTCCCCCTCTCTCTCATTCGCTGCGTCTGTCCATTCCTTGCACTCATGCCCCTCCCCTTCCTGCGCCGCCTCCCCTGGTGAGATGGTCTGCTCGTGGAATCCAGGGGTCACCCAGGGGTCGTCCAGGGGTCGCCCAGGAGGGTCACTTCAGTCACGTTTCTCATTCCACCTCTGGAGTGGAAGAGTGAATGGAAATGGAAGCCGGGTCCAAGAGGTCTCCTATCATCTGCTCACATCCCTCTCTCTCCCTCTCTCCCTCTCTCTCTCTCTCTCTCTCTTTATCCATGTCTCTCTCTCTATCTCTCTATGTCTCTATCTCTCTATGTCTCTCTCTCTATGTGTCTCTCTCTCTCTCTCTCTCTCTCTCTGTCTCTCTCTCTCTCTATCTCTATCTCTCTCTATGTCTCTCTCTCTCTCTATCTCTCTCTCTCTATGTCTCTCTCTCTCTCTATGTCTCTCTCTCTCTCTCTATGTCTCTCTCTCTCTCTCTCTCCCTCTCCCTCTCTCTCTGTCTCTCTCTGTCTCTCTCTCCCTCTGTCTCTTATTCTCTCTCTCTCCCCCCCTCTCTCCCCCTCCCTCCCTCTCTCTCTCTCTATCTCTCTATGTCTCTCTATCTCTCTATGTCTCTCTCTCTATCTCTCTCTGTCTCTCTCTCTCTATGTCTCTCTATGTCTCTCTCTCTCTCTCTATGTCTCTCTCTCTCCCTCTCTATCTCTCTGTCTCTCTCTCCCTCTCTATCTCTATCTCTCTGTCTCTCTCTCTCTCTATGTCTCTCTCTCTCTCTGTCTCTCTATGTCTCTCTCTCTCTATGGCCCAGTCCCAATGTCCACCCTTGCAGACTCGCAGACTTAAGAGAGAGTAGAGACTTAAGTCCGCGAGGGCTTAGGGGTGTCCCAATGTCAACTCGGCAAGTGCGTGAGGGCTCTCCGGCAGCCATTTTGAGCCCTTTATGGCCCCTTCCCGTAAGTCTGCATTTCTGCAGACTTAGCCCAAGGGAATTACCCACAGTTCATAGCGTTGTGACGTGAAACACGGGGTTACCTGAAGAACAGCCAATAAACAAGCACGGACAGATCAACCAACCGTAACGTTCACGTTACAGAACAAAATATGTTTTCATGTTTTCAGCTGGACTTGCTTATCTGCACAAGTAGCCTTATAATTAATTTGGTTTCATTATTTTTAAGTATGGGTTATTAACCCCATGGGTTTGTATAATGTGATTTGTTTAAAAATATGTAGGCTATGGTTATAAATTACATCGATTTCTGTTGCTCTAAATCATATGATTGCCCAGTTAAAAGCAGTATGACATTAATCACCCATTTCGGTGCAGTGTTCTTTGAATTGAGATTTCCAACATGAATATGGAAAGAGTTGTGAGGTGCAGGAATGTGTATACATAATATATTATCATTCTTAAGTTAATACTTTTGGATTCATCACAAACAAGAATCACAGGCAGTAATGTAGGATCGATGCGATCCTACTAACAAATACTGGGTTGGGTTGATATTTGATCGCAGATGCGATCGCATATGACCACAAAATGAAATGATTTCAAGTTGAACAAATGTTTTGAGGGTAACACAGAGAGTTCTGATAATGTAAAGGGGATTTGACTCAGCCAAAATTAATTTACACGAAGGCCTACAAGAAAAACATGTACAATTTACAAATTGATTTAAAAAAAGCCCCACGCCCACAATAGTAAGAAATATGTTTTCACGTCAACGTAATGTGATGTCACAAGTGCTGTCCCATTCCTTGTTATACCAATTCGAGCCCTTGCAGCCTCTCACACTCGATCACTTCACCAGGTGACGTCAATAAGTCTGTGAGGGCTCAGGGCTTGAGGGTTTAGGGGGGACATTGGGACTGGGCCACTGTCTCTGTCTCTCTCTCTCTCCCTCTCTGTCTCTCATCCCCCCCCCCCTCTCTCTCTCTCCCCCCCCTCTCTCTCTCTCCCTCCCTCCCTCTCTCTCTCTCTCTCCCTCCCTCTCCCTCTCTCTCTCCCTCTATTTCTCTCTCTCTCTCTCTCTCCCTCCCTCTCTCTCTCCCTCTATTTGAAGAGCCCTCTGACCGGCCCACGGAGGTCCCCGGGTAGCCCCGCCCCTCTCTGCCCTCCAGGGGTCATCCAGTCCTCCTCACCCCACAGGGGGCGAGACCGGGCCCTTGGCTGGGGCCCCGCCTGCTCTCTCAGCTCCACACACACCCTCTCCTCCAGCACGTCCGAGGACTGCGGGCGGAGTCATGACCCTGTGGGGGGGGGGGGGGGGGGGGCGTGAGGGAACCACCCTACGATCCTTCCACCTCCCTCTGAGGCTGTTATCTTACTTTCATATTAAAATGTAAAACTATAGATAAGTGACTTAGTTTAGGTTTTGCTCGATAAGAAAGCATTTATTTTATTAAAATACTTCAAAAATGTATGGAGAAGGGGTGGGATTAAATAAGTTTATACTTCTTCTCATTCCTGGGGGCGGCTGTAGCTCAGTTGGTTGAGCGGGTCGTTCAATGATTGAAGGGTCAGCGGTTCGAATCCCAGCTCTGACTGTCCACATGTCGAAGTGTCCTTGAGCAAGACGCCTAACCCCAAAATTGCTCCCAATGAGCAGGTTAGCACCTTGCATGGCAGCTGCCGCCATTGGTGTGAGTGTGTGTGTGAATGGGTGAATGAGAGGCCATTGTAAAGCGCTTTGAGTGCCGCTAAGGTGGAAAAGCGCTATATAAGTGCAGTCCATTTACCATTTTTAATGATGTAAATCAAGTTAAGTGGAACAATTTATTTTGCATTGTGCTTTTTACATTTTCTTTTAGTTTTGCTTTTTGTTTAGATATTATTTTTTGTTTGTATCTTGTCACATTCAAAATAAACACTTCAATTCAAGAGGTCACCCCCGAGAACATGTAAATGTAATCTCCCGGCTGGTTTATGGGCCCCCAAATCAGGTCTTAAGAGAGGTGATGGTCATTTACAGATGTAATCACGTGCGCAAGGGGAATGGTGTGTGTGTGTGTGTGTGTGTGTGGGAGGAGTAGGGGAATGGTGTGTGTGTGTGTGTGTGTGTGTGTAAGGGGAATGGTCTGTGTGTGTGTGTGTGTGTGTGTGTGTGTGTGTGTGTGTGTGTGTGTGGGAGGGGTAGGCTACAAGGCCAACACCGCTGTCAGAATCCCCAGCTACACAAATCAAGATGGTGAAAAACAGAAAAGTTGTTCTCAACCTCATACTTAAACACACCAGTACGGAAATACCCAGACGCAGTAAAAACGACCTATACTGTTCCTACATAGCATCTCTGAAACCACTCACACTTTTCCAATAAAGCTGTGTACGAAATAATCTATTTACACACTCATTCTGCACGTAATCAGAATGTTTTACGTCCTACATTCTTAATTAATATTGCAGTAGCTTACGTCCGGACGAGAGGGAGAGAGCGGATGGCGTTTTAACCCCCCCCCCCCCCCCACCCCGTTGGGTCACTATCACTTTTAATTAGATGAATCCCGACTGGTGCAGACGCGGGTTTTACAGCCCGTCAGGCGATAGCAGGCGCGTTCAGTTAAGTATCGCCGCTGACATGAATAGATCCAGATTACGGGAGAGGAATGTGTGGATCAGCGTTTCCAAAACATATCAAATAGAGGGAGAGTTGAGGTTCTCACACTGAGCATTTTATAGCTATCCGTGTGTCCTTGGTAGTGTGCGTATGTGTGGTGTGTGTGTGTGCGTATGTGTGGTGTGTGTGTGTGTGTGTGTGTGTGTGTGTGTGTGTGTGTGTGTGTGAAAGAGCTGTAAAGGAGCAGTCTAAAATATGGGCTATTATAATCAGAGCCAGAGTGTGTGCTGTTTGTGTTTGTGTGTGTGAGCGTGTGTGTGTGTGTGTGTGTGCGTCTGTGTGTGTGAGCATGTGTGTGTGTGTGTGTGTGTGTACTGATCACCCAGGGGAAGACGGTGAGGTAGAGAAAGAGTTGTTAAATAGAACAGTCAGCGTCTCAAAGGACCTTCAGGCCTCAGAACCTGTTATTGTGAGACTTCGGCTCCAATCCCCTCGTCTCAACCAGATGTGTGACTGGAACATGACAACCTACATTCAAATGCTGCTATCTGACAGTTAAACAATGGATTTATGTTGTATAGTATTTGTAATAAAGATTTTAGTTACTTTCTACTCTTTTTTTTTTCTTTCTTTTATTCTTTTTAGGGGCCAAGCACAAAGTGCGAAGCCCCTATTGTTATTGATGGTATTATTATTATTCTTCCGCCATGGGAGTCAATGGCAGCCTATAGAACGGAGTGGTAACTTTTTACCAAAATTTGCATGATGGTAGAGGATGATGTGCTGAGTCCATGGAGCACGACCCAGATCGATTAGCCAATAGGGGGCGCTATAGCAGCCGACTGAATTTGCGAACTTTGAACAGGCATATCTCAGGCCCCGTTTGACCTACAGACATGACACTTTGCACACATATGTCTCTCCTCATGATGAACAAATTTGCCTCAAGGATCCATAACTTCCGGTTATATAGATTTTCCGCCATCTTGAATTTTTTGAAAAACGCTTAAAATCTATCTCCTCCTAGAAAGTTTCACCGATTCACATCACGCTCGGTAGACAGAATCTAGGGAGCAATATCTAAAGTTCCATCTTGGCACATTTTGGAAAAGTTGAATGAAACAGAAACTATGAGCCAATGAAGATTGCAGAGGGCATGGCTTTGCATGGCTTTTCACATAAAGGAGTATATTTTCTGAAGGGTTGTACAGAACACCACACATATTTTCAAGGATGTCCGCACATATAAACTGAAGCTAGCCCTGCATTATAGGCTCGATCAAACCCAATGGGGGCGCTAGAGAGCTCATTTCCCGTTTAGGCCTAACCGCCAGGCCGATTTTTCTGAAACTTTTTACACTCGTACCAGAGCATATGTTGAGGTATCTTGTGAAATAGGAAGCAGATTGGCCACAGGGTGGCGCTATAACAAGCCAAAATGCTTAAAAGTGGCTAAAACAGAATCGATTGCTGTGGCGCCCCCCGTGGCTAAATGGGGTTCATAATGCTTGTATGCGTAGCTGATGGCATGCTCTACAACTTACTAATTGGGCACAACACTGTCAGATTACATTTTGATATTTATATAAGCATTGTTGTGCAAAGGGGCCCCCTTGCACTTTCATTGTATTTTCAATGCTAGAATTAAACCAATGTGTCGTCTCTTCTTATATGAAGAATGTGCTTGTTTAACTGAAATAATCAAGATCACTCCAATTGAATGCATATGGACTCCACTTTAGTTTGACAGTAGTCATTCAGGTCAATTGGATGGAAATGTAGACCTTCAATTACATAGCCTACTTACACCAAATGTATACTTACACCAAATGTATCGGTAGGAGAGGGGCATTCTTCTGAAACAAGAATTGTGAGTGTTGTTCACAGATTGCTGAATTGTCAAGCTATCCTTGCAGTGATACTTGATGGTAAAGGTGGGTCTCCCAGGCAGATGGAAGGCCTGGACAATGACCAGGTGGGATGTCGACATGCAGAGAAATAGGTCCTCAAAATATGTCCCAAAATAGAAGAAATGTGTTGAGATGCTTAAAAGGATCTGACACTCACTTGACATCATCAGATGAATTAACTGTGATTGTGGTTGTATGATGATGCTGTTGTATGAATTTATCCTGATGTACCTAGTCAGGCGACAAAGACAGTCACACGCATAGCTCTAATGTGGCTATGGCAGATGCTAGCCATGTTTCTGTTACACAAATGCTATCAGCGTTCATAAAGAATTGATGTGTGTGTACATCTTTAAAGTGTGCTTTAAGACTGGATATTGTGTAGAGCCATTATAAATGAACTGGCTTTTGTGGGAGTCTGTGTGAGAGAGGCATTTAGTGTAACATGTGACATAGGTAGAGAGGTGATAGTTGGAGAAGGGTGCAAATGAGAATAAACTAGGGAATGTTATGACAGGTTTGATGGGAAGGTTAGTTGTCCAAACAGTAACGAGTGCAGTGGTGTGTATTGTATGTGTCATGTGTAAAAACTGGATGGTAGAGTGGTAAAGAGTGTCACGTTTGGAAAGTGTACCTTTTGCATTCTATAGCTTACACACTTCAACCAGGGAGAGGGTTGTAGCCTTAGTATTTTCATTGCTAGAATTAAACCAATGTGTCGTCTCTTCTTATATGAAGAATGTGCTTGTTTAACTGAAATAATCAAGATCTCTACAATTGAATGCATATGGACTCCACGTTAGTTTGACAGTAGTCATTCAGGTCAATTGGATGGAAATGTAGACCTTAAATTACATAGCCTACTTACACCAAATGTATGGGTAGGAGATGGGCATTCTTCTGAAAACTGTGAGGTTAAGAGAGAAACAAGAATTGTGAGTGTTGTTCACAGATTGCTGAATTGTCAAGCTATCCTTGCAGTGATACTTGATGGTAAAGGTGGGTCTCCCAGGCAGATGTAAGGCCTGGACAATGACCAGGTGGGATGTTGACATGCAGAGAAATAGTCACATGCATATGCAAATGTGGCTATGGCAGATGTTAGCCATGTTTCTGTTACACAAATGCAATCAGCGTTCATAAAGAATTGATGTGTGTGTACATCTTTAAAGTCTGCTTTAAGACTGGATATTGTGTAGAGCCATTGTAAATGAACTGGCTTTTGTAGGAGTCAGTGTGTGAGAGGCATTTAGTGTAAAATGTGACATAGGTAGAGAGGTAATAGTTGGAGAAGGGTGCAAATGAGATTAAACTAGGGAATGTTATGACAGGTTTGATGGGAAGGTTAGTTGTCCAAAGAGTAACGAGTGCAGTGGTGTGTATTGTATGTGGCATGGGTGACAAACTGGATGGTAGAGTGGTAAAGAGTATCAAGTTTGGATAGTGTACCTTTTGCAGTATATAGCTTCACACTTCAACCAGGGAGAGGGTTTTAGCCTTTAATCTAAACACTTCATCCTGGGAGAGGACAGTAGCCCACAGACTACATAGCCTACTTACACCAAGTGTAGGGGGGGCATTCTTCTGGAAACTGTGAGGTGTAGAGAAACAAAAGTTGTGAGTGTTCTTCATAGGTAGCTGAATTATCAAGAAATCCCCGCACTGAGACTTGATGGTAAAGGTGGGCCTTCCAGGCAGATGGAAGGCCTGGAGAATGAGCATGTGGCATGTAGACATGCAGAGAAATAGGTTCTAAAACATATGTACCAAAATAGAGTAAATGTAATGAGATTCTAAAAAGGACCTGACTCTCACTTGATGCTGTCAGATTAATTGAATGTGAATGCAGTTATATAATGATGACCATGATGATGATCATGGTGATGATACTTTTGCATGAATTTGACCTGATTCACCTGGTCAGGTGACATAGATGCTCACATGCATAGCTCCAATGTAGCTATGGCGTGTTTTCCTCGTTGGCTTTGATGCGTTCGTTGTGCTTGGCCCCGTTATTGCTGCTTGCAGCTATATTTTTGTCTTATTTTTGTCTCCGCTTTAATAAGTTGGATGACTTTGTGTTCGTTTCTTGTTAATCAGTTGCTCATGAATGCAATCCCTTATCTTTGATATGTTGCCCTGTCCTGTCCCTGGTTATCTGAAAAGAATAAAAACTACTTATTACAAAAAAAGAACAATTATCGTCTCACAAATGCATTATGGGTAACTTGGACAGAGGACACTAGATCGTGACACACACACTCTCCCTCGCTCTAACGTAGGGTAGGCACACACTGCGCACACAAACACACACACCCAATCTCTTTCTACTCTTACCTCCCTTCCTCCCTCCCTCTCTCTCTCTCTCCCTCCCTCTCTCCCTCCCTCCGTCTCTCTCTCCCTCCCTCTCTCTCTCTCCCTCCCTCCCTCCCTCTCTCCCTCTCTCTCATTCGCTGCCTCTGTCCATTCCTTTGCCCTCATGCCCCTCCCCCCCCCCGGTGAGGGCGGTCTAGAATATAAAATAGACGTGTGCATTAATTCATGGCTTAGTCTTCCTGGGGGTGTAAATCACCAGGCCACCAGGCACAGCCAGCATGTTAGGAGCATGTTGACTACCAGGGGGGGTTGTTGGTCTTTGAGTTTTACGGTGGCCTACAGCACCCAGAAGCACCCTGGAGACACTAACTCATGCGTAGTGCTTCGCTTCTGTCTCAAGATTCATTGCTGTTGTTAATTAAATGGTTGGTCACGTGTAATTATACAGATGAGAGCGAAATTAAATCAATTTATTTGATGATCAGAGGCTATCATTACATGCCGTTGTTTTCATCCTCCAAACATTTGTGTGTGTGCGTGTCTGTGTCTGTCTGTCTGTCTGTCTGTGTCCGTCTGTCTGTCTGTGTGTCTGTCTGCGTCTGTCTGTCTGTCTGCGTGTCTGTCTGTCTGTCTGCGTCTGTCTGCGTCTGTCTGCGTCTGTCTGTCTGTGTGTGTGTGTGTGTGTGTGTGTGTGTGTGTGTGCGTGCGTGCGTCCGTCCGTGTGTGTTCAGTAACTCCCAGTTCGTCTCATAAGTTTTTAGTTTGAGAGCCCATCTCTTGTGAAACTAGAAGCTTCTGAGGGCTTATCACTGGAGCAGGTAGAGCCCCTCTCTCTCTCTCTCTCTCTCTTATCCATGGAGCAGGTAGAGCCCCTCCCTCTCTCTCTCTCTCTCTCTCTCTCTCTGATCACCTCAGCTACACACCGCAGGGCTCTCTCTCTCTCTCTCTCTCTCTCTGATCACCTCAGCCTCACACCGCAGGGCTCTGTGGGCGTGTCCACAACGTCAGCCTCCCTACAGATCAATAAACGCTACCATTTCACAATCACGCTGGATCCCACCTCGACACCCCCGCCTCCCGGCGGGCCCTCGCCGTTCTATTGAGAGTCGAAGCACGTGGAGCACAAGGGCTCGCGCCCCTCCTTCTAGAGCGACCCTAATCTCTCCCTCTCTCTCCCTTTCGACGTCGTGCCTGTGAACCCGCGTGTGTCCCAGCGCTCAGGTATCCTGCGTGCCGACCGTGACGCGCCGTACCGCCATCCGCCCCGACCTCCTCAGCTCCGCCGTGCGACAAGGTCGATGCCAAAGCTCGTAATAACTTTAATCACTTCAACCTGCTTTATTCACTTAGTGGGCTGGGTCTCTCTCTCTCTCTCCATATGCTACGTTCCTCCAGGCGCCGGGGGCGTCGGCGCGGCCGCTTCTCAAGGTGGCGTGGGGGCGGAGACCTGCCTGGAGGTGACAGACGTGCCCCACCGTAGAGGCGCCCAAAGTCACCGAGCGCCGGCGCGTTGAGGCGATCGGCGGTACGAGGCGATGGAGTCGGGCTCGGTGTTTAAACAGCCTCACTCAAGGACGGCAGGCCGAGTGGATTTCATTAACGAGAGAGAGATTTATGATGAACACCTCGGAAGCGCGATTCATTCTCAAATGAGAACATGAAAACATTACTTAAAAATGAAATGGCTGTACAATACGTTCAAGTAAATCACGTAAATAATTGTATTGTATCGTCTGCAATACCTACGCAATATTTCATTATGATAAATTAATAAATCTTTCTACAACAGCACGAAGAAAGATTTATTTATCATAATGAAACACTGTACATTGCAAACCGATAGGCTACAATAGTTATTTACATTACGGCGCTATATTTATCAGGTGTGTTCCATGTTTACTGTAGGCTCATGATTAGAATATCAAGATGTGAGCAAAAGGACAAGCAGCTGGTGAGCCGAGCATAATGAAAATAAAATGTTAAGATGAATATTTCATGGAGGACCTGGGCGACAGTCGCCTACGTGTGCATTTTCAGATGGACATACATTATTCAATAAGAGCATATGACTTGAGACTTGGAGTTTATTTTTTACATTTTACTACAATAAAAACGAGAGCCTTTGATGAAGTCTATGAATAAAACAATGATAAAATAAGTTGGGGGAGGCGTGTTCCGGCTCGGGGGTTGAGAGTGAATGGTTCAGTATTCAGGAAGTGGCGGTGAGCGTTGCGTGGCCTTGCGCTAGGCCTGGCCACCGCCACCCACCGCTGATCTGGGTCTAAGAGAAAACGGAATATATAAAAGGACATACGCAGTATGTGGGGGAGATATATCCAACGGAATACATAATGGAGCGCGCCGACGTACCGTACAATCAATCCATGTAACGTTTAAACATCACCTGGTAGAAGAGCTACTGGACGAGATATCGGCAAACGCAACCCACACATGACAATAGTAGACATTTAGATGTATGCATGAGAATACAGACAGGGTTCTCGGGTTCCTTTAAAGAGGACGTTCTGCTCTCCTCACAGCTGACTACGCTGCTGTGCGTTCCCTTCCCAGGGGCCACAGCGGGGCCACAGCGGGGCCCTTGGGTTCAGAGCGTAGCCGGCCATGGGGAAATGTTCAG
The DNA here is from genome assembly GCF_949987555.1 of Borostomias antarcticus. Classification (NCBI taxonomy): domain Eukaryota; kingdom Metazoa; phylum Chordata; class Actinopteri; order Stomiiformes; family Stomiidae; genus Borostomias; species Borostomias antarcticus. The sequence continues at coordinate 33,189 of NW_028176211.1, forward strand.
GAGTGTTGAGGTTTGAGAGAGAGGAGTGCAGGTCAGCGCTGCACCTCTCCTCCTCCTCTCTCTCTCTCTCTCTCGGATCTTCTCCGTGTCTCTCTCTTCGGCGGTCTCTTTTTCGGGTCTCTCTCTCTCTCTCTCTCTCTCTGCTGTGAGTTTACGTCGAGTCCGTCTCTTCCCCTCGTCCTGGCTCATGGACGTTTGGAGTCTTTCCTCCGTGTCTCTCCGAACCTCCACCCTGCCCCCCCCCTCTCTCTCTCTCTCTCTCCCTGTCTCTCTCTCCCTCTCTCTATCTCTCTCTCTCTATCTCTCTCTCTCTCTCTCTCTCTCTCTCTCTCTCTCCCTGTCTCTCTCTCTCCCTCTCTCTCTCTCTCTATCTCTCTCTCTCTCTCTCTATCTCTCTCTCCCTGTCTCTCTCCCTCTCTCTCTCTATCTCTCTCTCTCTCTCTCCCCCTGTCTCTCTCTCTCTCTCCCTCTCTCTCTCTATCTCTCTCTCTCTCCATCTCTCTCCTCTCTCTCTCTGACGCCTCCCTTAGCTCCCTCTCTCTCATCAGCTCTTCTCATTCTCTCTCTCTCTCTCTCCATCTCCCTCTCTCTCTCTCTCTCCCTTTCCCTCTCTCTCTCTCTCTCCCTTTCCCTCTCTCTCTCTCTCCCTCTCCCTCCTCTCTCTCCCTCCTCTCTCTCTCTCTCTCTTTCTCTCTCTCTCTCTCTCTCTCTCTCCTCCGTCCTCCTCAGCTCCTCTCTGGTTTCCGGGTGTTGTCTCCCTCCCTCTCCCCCGGCTCCTCCTCCTCCTCCTCCTCCTCCTCCTCCTCCTGGCCCCTGCGCCCTGTCTTGCTCAGGACGGAGCTGAGCTCGTTGAAGAGGCGTGGCGGCAGGCGCACCTCCCCCGCCCCCGGTGTGGGGGCGGGCGCCACGGACAGCGGGCGGGGGGCGGGGCTGCGATGCGGACGCTCCTGCTGGGAGGGCCCCACCCCCACCGAGGCCCGCCTCTTCCCGGCGTCTGGCCCGCCGACCCGCCCCCCCTGGGGAGGAGTCTTGAGGCGGGCGTGGCCGACCTTGCCAGCCCCGGTGATGCAGTCGGCGAGACTGATGTTTGGGGAGAACTTCCTGTCTGTGGGCTACAGGGGTACAGGTGAATAAACCGTTAATTTAGAGATTTCAATTATTATTATCTTGCAACTGTCACACTACTACCTTCAACACCAGCCTGAGTCTCTACACGGGATTCTGCGCATAGAGAGATGAACATGTCATCAGGTAACAGTTGGGGAAACTGTGTGAGTGACTGATTTAACCAGACACAAATAAGACATACATGCTAATTAAACAGTATTACTAAAGTTTCACTTAGTTACACAGGGAGCGGCCATCTTGTTCACGACTTCCAGAGCTAACTGGGGGTCGAAGGGCGAGGGGTACGCGTTGGAGAAAACAAGTCGTGATGGTCGTTCCAGTTAGAACTGCGAGTAGAGTACCTCGTAAATCACGACTACGAGCGTTAGGCACTTACTGGTTTGAGGGTGTTGTGTTTGGTGTGTATCTGACTCTTCCCTCTGCCCACAGCTCCCCCTTTGGAGGTTTTGTGAACTGCAGGTCCTCGGCGATCTCCGGTCTTCGTCCACAGGTCAGTTCCATACTGTAGAAATACAACAAATCACACATAAACATCATAACCCAGATAGCAAGCGGATCTGGGCCATATACAGGCCAGATCTGGCCCTTGTGGCTTAGTTCCGGCCCATATATGGCCCAGAATTATTACACATCCTCTTGCTATCTGGGAAACCTGTGCAGGTTTCAGACGATGTGTATTCTGTAGACGAGTGAACGTTTCACTTGGTCAATTATGAGGCGGTGAAAAACGTGAAACTCTCTTCTTTGAGAACAAAGTTAACGGCGATTCCTCCGCCGGTGTTCTGGCGTGGGTCAGCCCCCCGGGGGAACGCCGTCGTATCGGTGGCGCGCCTCCAGCCGGCCACACTCCCGGGGTGTTCGCCGGGCATCGGGTGCGGCGTTTGTGCCGTGAAGGTTCTAAGGTTCTAAGGTTCTAACCCTCACTGTTGTGCGGGCCGGCGAACGCCAGCTACCCCCTCAACTTTAACGACGCGTCCCCTCCCGCCGGCCCAGCTGCTCGTCTCCGGAAGCTTCCTGTTTCATCGGCGCTGGAACAAACTCACACCCTTTGTCCTCCTCCTAGTTCGGTTGCCATGGAAACTGCGGGTCCTAGCAAACGGCTGTTAACAGGTAAGAGT
>NW_028176210.1:0-15985 GCF_949987555.1 Borostomias antarcticus
TGTGTGTGTGTGAGTGTGTGTGTGTGTGTGTGTGCGTTAGCGTCATGCTAACTCTGGCGTCCCGCTCACAGATGAGGACGAGTGTGAGAACGGCCTCCACACCTGCGACGTCAACGCCATCTGCTTCAACACCGTGGGGGGCCACCGCTGCACCTGCAAACCTGGCTACTACGGCAACGGGACCGTCTGCACAGGTGAGAACACACACACACACACACACACACACACACACACAGAAGCATACTCAAACCACCTCTGTGCATTGGGAAACCGCAGCTTCTAATGGGAGGACAAACTACATCTAATATGCTAATCTCCGAGTTACCGGATGTAATATTACGATCACAAAAGCTAGAACCAATCTATATCTCACACACACAGAGTACGAATGTAAACACACACCACTATCAGCACATCCGTCTTTGTAGCAAGGATCTTAACATTTCTGTGGCCAGCAGATATGGATTTACCCCCTTTTTCCCCCCCAGCTCTGTGTGATGGTTTGTGCCAGAATGGAGGATCCTGTGTGTCTCTGGACTCCTGCATCTGCCAGCAGGGGTTCACGGGGAGACGGTGTGAGGCAGGTACTGTATGAGAGGAAGAGCCACATCTCAGCACCATTATATAAGGATACAGCAAACACCCACTCCTCTCAACCTGATAGAGAGAGAGAGAGAGAGAGAGAGAGAAAGAGAGAAGGAGTGAGCTAGAGGAGAGAGAGAGAGAAAGAGAGAAGGAGTGAGCTAGAGGAGAGAGAGAGAGAGAGAGAGAGAGAGAGAGAGAGGAGTGAGCTAGAGGAGAGAGAGAGAGAGAGAGGAGTGAGCTAGAGCAGAGAGAGAGAGAGAGAGAGAAGGAGTGAGCTAGAGGAGAGAGAGAGAGAGAGAGAGAGACAGAGAAGGAGTGAGCTAGAGGAGAGAGAGAGAAAGAGAGAAAGAGAGAAGGAGTGAGCTAGAGAAGAGAGAGAGAGAGAGAGAGAGAGAGAAGGAGTGAGCTAGAGGAGAGAGAGAGAGAGAGAGAGAGAGAGAGAGAGAGAGAGAGAATAAAGACACTTCCAAACCAGAAAGCCATCTGGTAGGTGTGTGTGTGTGTGTGTGTGTGTGCTGGTAGGTGTGTGTGTGTGCAGGCTGGTACATCCTAGGCACGTGTGTGTGTGTGTGTGTGTGTGTGTGTGTGTGTGTGTGTGTGTGTGTGTGTGTGTGTGTGTGTGTGTGTGTGTGTGTGTGTGTGCTGGTAGGTGTGTGTAACGCAGGCTGTCGGGCGTTCTGTTTCATCAGGGATCTCAATTGACCCAGTAGAAGATGCAAACAGAGGAGAGAGGAATAGAGAGGAGCAGAGAGGAGGAGAGAGGAGGAGAGAGGAGCAGAGAGGAGGAGAGAGGAGGAGAGAGGAGCAGAGAGGAACAGAGAGGAGGAGAGAGGAACAGAGAGGAACAGAGAGGAGCAGAGAGGAGCAGAGAGGAACAGAGAGGAGAGGAGAGGAGCAGAGAGGAACAGAGAGGAGGAGAGAGGAGGAGAGAGGAGGAGAGAGGAGGAGAGAGGAGCAGAGAGGAACAGAGAGGAGCAGAGAGGAACAGAGAGGAACAGAGAGGAGCAGAGAGGAACAGAGAGGAACAGAGAGGAGGAGAGAGGAGGAGAGAGGAGCAGAGAGGAGCAGAGAGGAGGAGAGAGGAACAGAGAGGAACAGAGAGGAGGAGAGAGGAGGAGAGAGGAGCAGAGAGGAACAGAGAGGAGCAGAGAGGAGCAGAGAGGAGGAGAGAGGAACAGAGAGGAACAGAGAGGAGGAGAGAGGAGGAGAGAGGAGGAGAGAGGAGGAGAGAGGAGGAGAGAGGAACAGAGAGGAGGAGAGAGGAGCAGAGAGGAGGAGAGAGGAGAGAGAGGAGCAGAGAGGAACAGAGAGGAGCAGAGAGGAGCAGAGAGGAGGAGAGAGGAGCAGAGAGGAGGAGAGAGGAGCAGAGAGGAACAGAGAGGAACAGAGAGGAACAGAGAGGAGGAGAGAGGAGCAGAGAGGAGGAGAGAGGAACAGAGAGGAGCAGAGAGGAACAGAGAGGAGGAGAGAGGAACAGAGAGGAGGAGAGAGGAGGAGAGAGGAACAGAGAGGAGGAGAGAGGAGCAGAGAGGAGCAGAGAGGAGCAGAGAGGAGGAGAGAGGAACAGAGAGGAGGAGAGAGGAACAGAGAGGAGCAGAGAGGAGCAGAGAGGAGGAGAGAGGAGGAGAGAGGAACAGAGAGGAGCAGAGAGGAGCAGAGAGGAGTAGAGAGGAGGAGAGAGGAGCAGAGAGGAGGAGAGAGGAGGAGAGAGGAGGAGAGAGGAGCAGAGAGGAGCAGAGAGGAACAGAGAGGAGGAGAGAGGAACAGAGAGGAGGAGAGAGGAACAGAGAGGAGCAGAGAGGAGGAGAGAGGAGGAGAGAGGAGGAGAGAGGAGCAGAGAGGAGGAGAGAGGAGCAGAGAGGAGGAGAGAGGAGCAGAGAGGAACAGAGAGGAGGAGAGAGGAGCAGAGAGGAGCAGAGAGGAACAGAGAGGAGCAGAGAGGAGGAGAGAGGAGCAGAGAGGAGCAGAGAGGAGTAGAGAGGAGCAGAGAGGAACAGAGAGGAGGAGAGAGGAGCAGAGAGGAGGAGAGAGGAGGAGAGAGGAGCAGAGAGGAGGAGAGAGGAACAGAGAGGAGCAGAGAGGAGGAGAGAGGAACAGAGAGGAGCAGAGAGGAGGAGAGAGGAACAGAGAGGAGCAGAGAGGAGGAGAGAGGAGCAGAGAGGAGCAGAGAGGAGGAGAGAGGAGGAGAGAGGAGGAGAGAGGAGGAGAGAGGAACAGAGAGGAGGAGAGAGGAACAGAGAGGAGGAGAGAGGAACAGAGAGGAGGAGAGAGGAACAGAGAGGAGCAGAGAGGAGGAGAGAGGAGGAGAGAGGAGGAGAGAGGAGCAGAGAGGAGGAGAGAGGAGGAGAGAGGAGCAGAGAGGAGCAGAGAGGAGGAGAGAGGAGGAGAGAGGAACAGAGAGGAGCAGAGAGGAGCAGAGAGGAGCAGAGAGGAGCAGAGAGGAGAGAGAGGAGGAGAGAGGAGCAGAGAGGAGCAGAGAGGAACAGAGAGGAGGAGAGAGGAGGAGAGAGGAACAGAGAGGAGCAGAGAGGAACAGAGAGGAGCAGAGAGGAGCAGAGAGGAGCAGAGAGGAGCAGAGAGGAGGAGAGAGGAACAGAGAGGAGGAGAGAGGAGGAGAGAGGAACAGAGAGGAACAGAGAGGAGGAGAGAGGAGGAGAGAGGAACAGAGAGGAGCAGAGAGGAACAGAGAGAAGCAGAGAGGAACAGAGAGGAACAGAGAGGAACAGAGAGGAGGAGAGAGGAACAGAGAGGAGGAGAGAGGAGGAGAGAGGAGCAGAGAGAAGCAGAGAGGAGCAGAGAGGAACAGAGAGGAGAGAGGAACAGAGAGGAACAGAGAGGAGAGAGAGGAGGAGAGAGGAACAGAGAGGAACAGAGAGGAGGAGAGAGGAGGAGAGAGGAGGAGAGAGGAGGAGAGAGGAACAGAGAGGAACAGAGAGGAACAGAGAGGAGGAGAGAGGAGGAGAGAGGAGGAGAGAGGAACAGAGAGGAACAGAGAGGAACAGAGAGGAGCAGAGAGGAGGAGAGAGGAACAGAGAGGAACAGAGAGGAGGAGAGAGGAGCAGAGAGGAGGAGAGAGGAGCAGAGAGGAGGAGAGAGGAGCAGAGAGGAGGAGAGAGGAGCAGAGAGGAGCAGAGAGGAACAGAGAGGAGGAGAGAGGAGGAGAGAGGAGCAGAGAGGAGGAGAGAGGAGCAGAGAGGAGCAGAGAGGAGGAGAGAGGAGCAGAGAGGAGCAGAGAGGAGGAGAGAGGAGCAGAGAGGAGCAGAGAGGAGGAGAGAGGAGCAGAGAGGAGCAGAGAGGAGCAGAGAGGAGCAGAGAGGAACAGAGAGGAGCAGAGAGGAACAGAGAGGAGGAGAGAGGAGCAGAGAGGAGCAGAGAGGAGGAGAGAGGAACAGAGAGGAACAGAGAGGAGCAGAGAGGAGCAGAGAGGAGGAGAGAGGAGGAGAGAGGAGCAGAGAGGAGGAGAGAGGAACAGAGAGGAACAGAGAGGAGCAGAGAGGAACAGAGATGAGAGAGAGGAGCAGAGAGGAGCAGACGAGGTCTGAACCCCCTCAGAGGTCTTACCCCCCCTCGAATGTGTCAGAAGACCAGCTCATGAATATGCAACAGCACAAGCCGGCCCACATCAGTCCCACATGCTAATCGCTCTTCATCTCAGTTCTGGCTGAATTTAGAATCACTCCAAACCACCTCGGGGGTTCTGATCACATAGAACCGGCAGATTCATTTCAGAACATCAGGGAACAATTTAACCTAGAACCCAGTGTGAGTGGGTTCCCGTGACAGCTGGGTCACATGGGTTCCAGCCCTACAGACAGACGGTCACCGCACAGCAACACTGACCGCTGTCTTCCTGGACCTCCCCTTGTCTTCCTGCTGATTGGACGAACACAGCACTAGCCAAGGCTGTGATAGGACCAGGCTCCTGTCCGTCTTTCATCCTTAAAGTGTGTTGTATAGGCGTGAGTGTGTGTGTGTGTGTGAGTGTGTGTGTGTGTGTGTGTCTGTGTGTGTGTGTGTGTTTGGCCTGACAGATTAGACAGAGTGCTGTAGAGACAGAGGCCCAGAGAACAGGCCATGTCAATATTTCCCAGGGGGCCGTGGGAGGAGCTGATACTGCACACACTCACTCAAATGCCAACACACCCTTAAAGCAAGGGGGATGGGTCTGTGTGTGCATGCGTGTGTGTGTGTGTGTGTGTGTGTGTGTGTGTGTATGTGTGTGTGTGTGTGTGCGGGTGTGTGTGTGTGTGTGTGTGTGTGTGCGTGCGTGTGTGTGTGTGTGTGTGTGTGTTGGAGTAGGGGGTTGGGATAGTGTCGATCCTGTAAACACGGCCAACATAACGTTGGAAGAGTCGCCTCTCTCTCTCTGAGTGTCCCGTTTTACTTAGATTTCAAAAGTTGAATGTGATGGCTTTAAACGTATTTTTAAACACACACACACACGCACACACACACACACACACACACACACGCACACACACACACACACACACACGCTGTGCTCCAGGCTCTGGCTAGTGAGAATGAGCGTGTGAGAGATGAGGAGCTGCCGCTCGCCAGCATCAGCATTAGCACGCACGCCCACGCCAGTGTCCAGTTCCCTGTCCCACCAGCAGGGGGCGTCCTGAGGTCTCGGGGCCTCGTTGGGCAGCAGGGAAACGAAGGGTCGGGTTTGGGAGGTCCGCGCCGCTAATAAACATGTTACATTCTGACTCATTGTTTTCCGAAAACATGTCCCGTCTTCTTCTGGGTTTGTGGCGTTGGGTTCGGGTTAGGGACCTGGGTTAGAAAACAAACGTCGAGGGGGCGCACCGGTAGCTCACCGGGTAAGGCGCCCCCCATATGGAGGCTAGTCCTTCGCACGGCGGACCCGGGTTCGATTCCCGGCTCGGGTCCTGTGCAGCATGTCCTCCCCCCTCTCTCTCTCCCACGTTTCCTGTCTCTCTCAGCTGTCCTCTCCATTAAAAGCTGAAAAGCCCTAAAAAATATATCTTAAAAAAAAAAATGAAAAGAAAAAGAAAACAAACGTTGTTGTTGTTGTTTTCTTTCTCAAAAAAACGCACTTCTCAGTCCTGATCCGGCTGGTGGCAGCAGGGCGATGGAGGCGTGGGCGTGCGTGCTAATGCTGATGCTGGCGAGCGGCAGCTCCTCATCTCTCACACGCTCATTCTCACCAGCCAGAGCCTGGAGCACAGCGTGTGTGTGTGTGTGTGTGTGTGCGTGTGTGTGTGTGTGCGTGTGTGTGTGTTTGTGTTTAAAAATACGTTTAAAGCCATCACGTTCAACTTTTGAAATCTAAGTAAAACGGGAAAATGCAAATATCTTTTAACGTGAGCTTCGCTTCGGAAAATGGATGGCGGTCATGTGATATACGTTGGGTGACTAGTTTAAGGAGATCGAATCATATTTAGACCGGTATGGTCAGAGTGAGGGCAGAGAGGGGGAGTGTGTGTGTGTGTGTGTGTGTGTGTGTGTGTGTAACCATCCCTCTGCTTGTTGACAGACATAGATGAGTGTGCAGAGGGCTTCGTGGACTGTGACAGCAGAGCCATCTGTGTCAACCTGCCAGGATGGTACCACTGTGAGTGTCGCGACGGCTACCATGACAACGGGGTGTTCTCAGTCAACGGGGACTCCTGCGAAGGTGAGGCTCCGCCCCCTCGCTACATCATTTGGGGCGGCGGGGTTCGGGGCTAGCTCTGTCTCGGATCAGGCCTGTAACCTGTCTTAGGGTTAGGGCTGGGCTGGGCCTACGATACGATACGTACTGTATCACGATACATGGGTCACGATATTATATGTATCACGATGCATGGGTCACGATATTATATGTATCACGATACATGGGTCACGATATTATATGTATCACGATGCATGGGTCACGATATTATATGTATCACGATGCATGGGTCACGATATTATATGTATCACGATACATGGGTCACGATATTATATGTATCACGATACATGAGTCACTATATTATATGTATCACGATACATGAGTCACTATATTATATGTATCGCGATACATGGGTCACAATACAATATGTATCACGATACATGGGTCACAATACAATATGTATCACGATACATATTATATGTGTCACAATACATGGGTCACGATATTATATGTGTCACAATACATGGGTCACAATACGATATGCATCACGATACGATACATTACATATTGCGATAAACTGTGATACTCTGAAAATCCAGCTCCATCCCAGCTCCCTGAAGCTGATCCTGAGGGCGGAGGGAATGTAAGGACATTTGAAATCCAGGTAAAATACGAATAATGTATCTATGCCTGAATTATACAATATCCATAATGTTCTATATTTATATCTATTCCCTGTCCATCTCCAATTTTTGGAGGACTGGAGGATTTTATTTGTATTTTTTTATTACGTTATCGATACTGTACCGCGGAAAATCGATACCATATCACTTAAAAAAAATATTGTGACATATTGCTATATTGATTTTATTGCACAGCCCTAGTTAGGGCTAGGTTTAGGGCTATGATTCAAGATTCAAGATCCGTTTATTGGCCATGTACATGGTTTACACACATTTACCAGGGTAATGGCGTCCGCTGATGAGGACAGGATGCACAGGACAGGACAGCAGGAAGACATGTCCAATGACCCTGCGAATGGAATACAAAAAATACAAATACAAAATACAGTGCAAATACAAAATACAATATAACCAATAAACAAAAAGGCACAATGCAAATGACTCAATATATACACAATACTGTATTAGTGTCCTCTCTCTCTCTAGACATAGACGAGTGTCCCCTCTCTCTCTCTAGACATAGACGAGTGTCCTCTCTCTCTCTCTAGACATAGACGAGTGTCCCCTCTCTCTCTAGACATAGACGAGTGTCCCCTCTCTCTCTCTATAGACATAGACGAGTGTCCCCTCTCTCTCTCTAGACGTAGACGAGTGTCCCCTCTCTCTCTAGACATAGACGAGTGTCCCCTCTCTCTCTAGACATAGACGAGTGTCCCCTTCTCTCTCTCTCTAGACGTAGACGAGTGTCCCCTCTCTCTCTCTAGACATAGACGAGTGTCCCTTCTCTCTCTCTAGACATAGACGAGTGTCCCCTCTCTCTCTAGACATAGACGAGTGTCCCCTCTCTCTTAGACATAGACGAGTGTCCTCTCTCTCTCTATAGACATAGACGATGGTCCCCTCTCTCTCTCTAGACATAGACGAGTGTCCCCTCTCTCTCTCTAGACATAGACGAGTGTCCCCTCTCTCTCTAGACATAGACGAGTGTCCCCTCTCTCTTAGACATAGACGAGTGTCCTCTCTCTCTCTATAGACATAGACGAGTGTCCCCTCTCTCTCTATAGACATAGACGAGTGTCCCCTCTCTCTCTAGACGTAGACGAGTGTCCCCTCTCTCTCTATAGACATAGACGAGTGTCCCCTCTCTCTCTCTAGACATAGACGAGTGTCCCCTCTCTCTCTCTAGACATAGACGAGTGTCCCCTCTCTCTCTCTAGACATAGACGAGTGTCCCCTCTCTCTCTCTCTAGACATAGACGAGTGTCCCCTCTCTCTCTCTATAGACATAGACGAGTGTCCCCTCTCTCTCTCTAGACATAGACGAGTGTCCCCTCTCTCTCTCTCTAGACATAGACGTGTCCCCTCTCTCTCTCTAGACATAGACGAGTGTCCCCTCTCTCTCTCTATAGACATAGACGAGTGTCCCCTCTCTCTCTCTAGACATAGACGAGTGTCCCCTCTCTCTCTCTCTAGACATAGACGAGTGTCCCCTCTCTCTCTCTAGACATAGACGAGTGTCCTCTCTCTCTCTCTAGACATAGACAAGTGTCCCCTCTCTCTCTCTCTCTAGACATAGATGAGTGTCCCCTCTCTCTCTCTCTATAGACGAGTGTCCCCTCTCTCTCTAGAAGTAGACGCGTGTCCCCTCTCTCTCTCTAGACATAGACGAGTGTCCCCTCTCTCTCTCTCTAGACATAGACGAGTGTCCCCTCTCTCTCTCTATAGACATAGACGAGTGTCCCCTCTCTCTCTCTAGACATAGACGAGTGTCCCCTCTCTCTCTCTCTAGACATAGACGTGTCCCCTCTCTCTCTCTAGACATAGACGAGTGTCCCCTCTCTCTTTCTATAGACATAAACAAATGTCCTCTCTCTCTCTAGACATAGACGAGTGTCCCCTCTCTCTCTCTAGACATAGACGAGTGTCCCCTCTCTCTCTCTCTAGACATAGACGAGTGTCCCCTCTCTCTCTCTCTAGACATAGACGAGTGTCCTCTCTCTCTCTCTAGACATAAACGAGTGTGAGACGGGGAGACACAGCTGCGCCAACGACACCGTGTGCTTCAACGTGGACGGGGGCTACGACTGCCACTGTCCTCACGGCAGGAACTGCTCCGGAGACTGTCGCCATAACGACAAGGTCAAGCACAACGGTCAGATCTGGGTCCTGGAGGACGACAGGTGCTCCATCTGCTTCTGCCAGGTGAGCAACCCGACGGTGTCAAAGTTCAATTTCACTTTTCAGGGACCTATCAATCGACAACAAACGTAAACCCCGTCGGTAAACGCTCCGATGTTTCGCCGCGGGTCGTGACGGCGGCGGATTAAACCGACCGTCCCGTGTTCCGCTGCGTTCTACGTCGTTCTGTGCCGCGCTGTGTTCTACTGTGTAGCAGTGTTCTACTGAGTAGCAGTGTTCTGAGTAGCAGTGTTCTGTGTAGCGGTGGTGAGTGTTTTTCTACCAGCGCGGTCACTGCTGCAATACATCCGAGGAGACAGGGCGAGCGTTATCTGACAGAGCGCCAGATTGACCCCTGAGGCTGCAGATTGACCCCGGAGGCTGCAGGTTGACCCCGGAGGCGCCAGATTGACCCCCGAGGAGGCTGCTCTTCCATCTGCGCTCCCTGGCCAAGATGTTAGAAAAAGGCATCCTTAAATGATACGATAAAAGCAAACGATAAGACAGCATCATACAAAGCATATACAGTTATTAAAAATATATATACAAATACGTTGGCCGAATGTCCAGAAGTGCCTCTTGCCCAGTAACAGGAAGCCGCCCCGGGGGATGATGGGTAACGGGGTATTGTGGAGAGGTTGTGACGGCCTGTCTCTCTGCCCCCAGGCCGGGCTGGTTCTGTGTAGGAGGATGGTGTGTGACGGTCTCTCTCTCTCCCCCAGGCAGGGCTGGTTCTGTGTAGGAGGATGGTGTGTGACGGTCTCTCTCTCTCTGCCCCCAGGCAGGGCTGGTTCTGTGTAGGAGGATGGTGTGTGACGGTCTCTCTCTCTCTCCCCCCAGGCAGGGCTGGTCCTGTGTAGGAGGATGGTGTGTGACGGTCTCTCTCTCTCGTCCCCCAGGCAGGGCTGGTCTTGTGTAGGAGGATGGTGTGTGACGGTCTCTCTCTCTCTCCCCCCAGGCAGGGCTGGTCCTGTGTAGGAGGATGGTGTGTGACGGTCTCTCTCTCTCGTCCCCCAGGCAGGGCTGGTCTTGTGTAGGAGGATGGTGTGTGACGGTCTCTCTCTCTCTTTGAAACAGTTTTTTTTAAACCAGTGCTAAAAACATCAGACAGTTTCTTAAATGTATTGAACCCATTTCCAGTGCTGCGTGGCTTGGACAGAACGTTGGCCGAATGTCCAGAAGTGCCTCTTGTCCAGTAAAAGGAAGCCGGGATGATGGGAAACGGGTATTGTGGAGAGGTTGTGACTGTCTCTCTCTCTCCCCCAGGCAGGGCTGGTGCTGTGTAGGAGGATGGTGTGTGACTGTCTCTCTCTCTCCCCCAGGCAGGGCTGGTTCTGTGTAGGAGGATGGTGTGTGACGGTCTCTCTCCCCCAGGCAGGGCTGGTCTTGTGTAGGAGGATGGTGTGTGACGGTCTCTCTCTCTCCCCCAGGCAGGGCTGGTGCTGTGTAGGAGGATGGTGTGTGACGGTCTCTCTCTCTCTCCCCCAGGCAGGGCTGGTGCTGTGTAGGAGGATGGTGTGTGACGGTCTCTCTCTCTCTCCCCCAGGCAGGGCTGGTGCTGTGTAGGAGGATGGTGTGTGACGGTCTCTCTCTCTCGTCCCCCAGGCAGGGCTGGTCTTGTGTAGGAGGATGGTGTGTGACGGTCTCTCTCTCTCCCCCAGGCAGGGCTGGTGCTGTGTAGGAGGATGGTGTGTGACGGTCTCTCTCCCCCCAGGCAGGGCTGGTCTTGTGTAGGAGGATGGTGTGTGACGGTCTCTCTCTCTCTCTCTCCCCAGGCAGGGCTGGTTCTGTGTAGGAGGATGGTGTGTGACGGTCTCTCTCTCTCTCCCCAGGCAGGGCTGGTTCTGTGTAGGAGGATGACGTGTGACGGTCTCTCTCTCTCGTCCCCCAGGCAGGGCTGGTCTTGTGTAGGAGGATGGTGTGTGACGGTCTCTCTCTCCCCCAGGCAGGGCTGGTTCTGTGTAGGAGGATGGTGTGTGACGGTCTCTCTCTCTCGTCCCCCAGGCAGGGCTGGTCTTGTGTAGGAGGATGGTGTGTGACGGTCTCTCTCTCTCTCCCCCCAGGCAGGGCTGGTTCAGTAGGAGGATGGTGTGTGACGGTCTCTCTCTCTCCCCCAGGCAGGGCTGGTGCTGTGTAGGAGGATGGTGTGTGACGGTCTCTCTCTCTCCCCCCAGGCAGGGCTGGTTCTGTGTAGGAGGATGGTGTGTGACGGTCTCTCTCTCTCCCCCAGGCAGGGCTGGTTCTGTGTAGGAGGATGGTGTGTGACGGTCTCTCTCTCTCCCCCAGGCAGGGCTGGTTCTGTGTAGGAGGATGACGTGTGACGGTCTCTCTCTCCCCCAGGCAGGGCTGGTTCTGTGTAGGAGGATGGTGTGTGACGGTCTCTCTCTCTCTCCCCCAGGCAGGGCTGGTTCTGTGTAGGAGGATGGTGTGTGACGGTCTCTCTCTCTCTCCCCCAGGCAGGGCTGGTTCTGTGTAGGAGGATGGTGTGTGACGGTCTCTCTCTCTCTCCCCCAGGCAGGGCTGGTTCAGTAGGAGGATGGTGTGTGAAGGTCTCTCTCTCTCTCCCCCAGGCAGGGCTGGTGCTGTGTAGGAGGATGGTGTGTGACGGTCTCTCTCTCTCTCCCCCAGGCAGGGCTGGTGCTGTGTAGGAGGATGGTGTGTGACGGTCTCTCTCTCTCGTCCCCCAGGCAGGGCTGGTTCTGTGTAGGAGGATGGTGTGTGACGGTCTCTCTCTCTCCCCCAGGCAGGGCTGGTGCTGTGTAGGAGGATGGTGTGTGACGGTCTCTCTCTCTCGTCCCCCAGGCAGGGCTGGTGCTGTGTAGGAGGATGGTGTGTGACGGTCTCTCTCTCTGCCCCCAGGCAGGGCTGGTGCTGTGTAGGAGGATGGTGTGTGACGGTCTCTCTCTCTCTCCCCCAGGCAGGGCTGGTTCAGTAGGAGGATGGTGTGTGACGGTCTCTCTCTCTCGTCCCCCAGGCAGGGCTGGTGCTGTGTAGGAGGATGGTGTGTGACGGTCTCTCTCTCTCGTCCCCCAGGCAGGGCTGGTGCTGTGTAGAAGGATGGTGTGTGACGGTCTCTCTCTCTCCCCCAGGCAGGGCTGGTGCTGTGTAGGAGGATGGTGTGTGACGGTCTCTCTCTGCCCCCCAGGCAGGGCTGGTTCAGTAGGAGGATGGTGTGTGACGGTCTCTCTCTCCCCCAGGCAGGGCTGGTTCAGTAGGAGGATGGTGTGTGACGGTCTCTTCTCTCTCTCCCCAGGCAGGGCTGGTTCAGTAGGAGGATGGTGTGTGACGGTCTCTCTCTCTCGTCCCCCAGGCAGGGCTGGTTCTGTAGGAGGATGGTGTGTGACGGTCTCTCTCTCTCTGCCCCCCAGGCAGGGGCTGGTTCTGTAGGAGGATGGTGTGTGACGGTCTCTCTCTCTCCCCCAGGCAGGGCTGGTTCTGTGTAGGAGGATGGTGTGTGACGGTCTCTCTCTCTCCCCCAGGCAGGGCTGGTTCTGTGTAGGAGGATGGTGTGTGACGGTCTCTCTCTCTCCCCCAGGCAGGGCTGGTCTTGTGTAGGAGGATGGTGTGTGACGGTCTCTCTCTCTCTCCCCCAGGCAGGGCTGGTGCTGTGTAGGAGGATGGTGTGTGACGGGTCTCTCTCTCTCGTCCCCCAGGCAGGGCTGGTGTTGTGTAGGAGGATGGTGTGTGACGGTCTCTCTCTCTCTCCCCCAGGCAGGGCTGGTTCAGTAGAGGAGATGGTGTGTGACGGTCTCTCTCTCTCGTCCCCAGGCAGGCTGGTTCTGTGTAGGAGGATGGTGTGTGACGGTCTCTCTCTCTCCCCCCAGGCAGGGCTGGTGCTGTGTAGGAGGATGGTGTGTGACGGTCTCTCTCTCTCCCCCAGGCAGGGCTGGTTCAGTAGAGGATGGTGTGTGACGGTCTCTCTCTCTCGTCCCCCAGGCAGGGCTGGTTCTGTGTAGGAGGATGGTGTGTGACGGTCTCTCTCTCCCCCAGGCAGGGCTGGTTCTGTGTAGGAGGATGGTGTGTGACGGTCTCTCTCTCTCGTCCCCCAGGCAGGGCTGGTTCTGTGTAGGAGGATGGTGTGTGACGGTCTCTCTCTCTCTCCCCCCAGGCAGGGCTGGTTCTGTGTAGGAGGATGGTGTGTGACGGTCTCTCTCTCTCGTCCCCCAGGCAGGGCTGGTCTTGTGTATGGAGGATGGTGTGTGACGGTCCTCTCTCCCCAGGCAGGGCTGGTTCTGTGTAGGAGGATGGTGTGTGACGGTCTCTCTCTCTCGTCCCCCAGGCAGGGCTGGTGCTATGCAGGAGGATGGTGTGTGATGGTCTCTCTCTCCCCAGGCAGGGCTGGTTCTGTGTAGGAGGATGGTGTGTGACGGTCTCTCTCTCTCGTCCCCAGGCAGGGCTGGTTCTGTGTAGGAGGATGGTGTGTGACGGTCTCTCTCTCTCGTCCCCCAGGCAGGGCTGGTTCTGTGTAGGAGGATGGTGTGTGACGGTCTCGTCTCGTTCGTCCCCCAGGCAGGGCTGGTTCTGTGTAGGAGGATGGTGTGTGACGGTCTCTCTCTCTCGTCCCCAGGCAGGGCTGGTCTTGTGTAGGAGGATGGTGTGTGACGGTCTCTCTCTCGTCCCCCAGGCAGGGCTGGTGCTGTGTAGGAGGATGGTGTGTGACGGTCTCTCTCTCTCGTCCCCAGGCAGGGCTGGTTCTGTGTAGGAGGATGGTGTGTGACGCTCTCTCTCTCTCGTCCCCCAGGCAGGGCTGGTTCTGTGTAGGAGGATGGTGTGTGACGGTCTCTCTCTCGTCCCCCAGGCAGGGCTGGTTCTGTGTAGGAGGATGGTGTGTGACGGTCTCTCTCTCTCCCCCAGGCAGGGCTGGTTCAGTAGGAGGATGGTGTGTGACGGTCTCTCTCTCTCGTCCCCCAGGCAGGGCTGGTTCTGTGTAGGAGGATGGTGTGTGACGGTCTCTCTCTCGTCCCCAGGCAGGGCTGGTGCTATGCAGGAGGATGGTGTGTGACGGTCTCTCTCTCTCGTCCCCCAGGCAGGGCTGGTGCTATGCAGGAGGATGGTGTGTGACTGCAGCCCGTCGGCCGACCTGGTCTGCTGCCCGAGTGTGACCCCCGCGTCCGGGGGTCGCTGCGCCCTGCAGGACGGCCTGCTGACCTACGACCCCGGAGACACCTGGGTGCAGGGCTGCCAGCAGTGCCAGTGCATGGTCAGTCCCACCGACGCGTGTGTGTGTGTGTGTGTGTGTGTGGTGTACCACCACCTGCCTGTGTTGGGTGTGTGTGTGTGTGTGTGTGTGTGAATCATAAACGTTAAAGCCGACATAACGGCAGTAAATCTCTCGGCTTATCCAGCGCCGACAAACCGCTCTCTCCTCCCCTCTCTTTCTCTCACTCTCCCCCCCTCCCTCCCTCTCTCTCTGTTTCTCTCCATCTCTCACTCTATCAATCTCTCCCCCCTCTCCCCCCACCCTCCCTCTCTCTCTCCACCCTCCCCATCTCTCTCTCCCTCAATCTCCGAGCTTGATATGGAGTCAGATCATAATACAACCCCCCGCCTCAACCCCCCCCCCCCTCCTCCCTCTCTCCCTCCTCCCAACCCCCCCTCCCTCCTCCCTCACTCCTCTCAACCCCCGCCCCCCCCCTCCTCCCTCCTCCTCCCAACCCCCCCTCCCCTCCCAACCTCCTTCTCTATGCCTCAGTCCAGATGGGTTCTGGGTGTTCTGGGTGTAGATATAGAGCTGCTGGGATCACAACAGGCTAAACAGCTTGATGCTTCAGAGGCTTTGAAGAGAGAGAGAGAGAGAGAGAGAGAGAGAGAGAGGGGGGGGGGGGAGAGAGAGAGAGAGAGAGACAGAGAGAGACAGAGAGACAGAGAAGAGTGAGACAGAGAGAGAGAGAGAGAGAGAGAGAGAGAAAGAGAGAGAGAGAGAGAGAGAGAGAGAGAGAGAGACAGAGAGAGAGATAGAGAGAGAGACAGAGAGAGAGAGAGAGAGAGAGAGAGACAGAGAGGGAGAGAGAGAGGGAGAGATAGAGAGAGATAGAGAGAGAGACAGAGAGAGAGATAGAGAGAGATAGAGACAGACAGAGAGAGAGAGGACAGAGAGAGAGAGAGAGAGAGAGAGAGAGAGAGAGAGACAGAGAGAGAGAGAGAGAGATAGAGAGAGATAGAGAACAGACAGAGAGAGAGAGAGAGAGAGACAGAGAGAGAGAGAGAGAGAGAGAGATGACTTTCTCCTCCCGTCTTATTCATCTTTATGAGTGTGTCTCTTTTATGACGGGCTCCAGACACACACACACACACACACACACACACACACACACACACACACACACACACACACACACACACACACACACACACACACACACACACACACACACACACACACACACACACACACACCATATTCAAAGATGGAGTAATTGCTCCATAAAGCCTCTGGACAGCCAGTAGTTCAGAGGTGTGTGCGTTCGCGTCGGGACCAGAGAAATAAACGGCGTTCGACGGGGGTCCGCGGCGGGGCCGGCGGCGTAGTGGTCCTAACGCACGCTGTTTCCGCCGCAGCTGCCCCCCACCCGGGTCTCAAGCCCCGCCTCTCGCCAGACCCGAGTAGGAGGGACCCCCACAGGGCCTGCCGCTACCCCCCGGGGGGCGTGGTTTAACCTCAGCTCGGGGGTTTGTGGCGCCACGGCGCCCGCGTCCGGTGTGGGAATCACAGGTGTGAGCCGAGAGAGTGGAGGAGTCGTCCCCCCCCCCCCCCCCTCACATCGCCAACCCGCCGGCGTCGCGCGACGAATCCTCAACGCTTAGTTGGCCATAATCACACACTACTGTACCTCAGGGTCAGCTGGCTACCGAATCGGGTGAAAACGGGATAAAAATCTGAAAATAAATGTATAAAATATATATAATAAAGATGCCTGGA
>NW_028176209.1:2500-12430 GCF_949987555.1 Borostomias antarcticus
CAGGCTCAGCAGACAGGCAGCTACCAGGTACCACCAGGCCAGGCCCAGGCTCAGCAGACAGGCAGCTACCAGGTACCACCAGGCCAGGCCCAGGCTCCAGCAGACAGGCAGCTACCAGGTACCACCAGGCCAGGCCCAGGCTCAGCAGACAGGCAGCTACCAGGTACCACCAGGCCAGGCCCAGGCTCAGCAGACAGGCAGCTACCAGGTACCACCAGGCCAGGCCCAGGCTCAGCAGACAGGCAGCTACAACCAGGCTTTAAAGGCTATCATGCCACCAAAAAAAAGCAGCCCAGAGGATGAGGTCATATCACTCTCGGTTCTTCATGAACTGCTCGACCACAGTGAGTAGCGCACTGGCTATCATTCAATCCTCTCTACCTGGCATCCAAAATGGATTCTTTAGAAAACCAAACTAAATGTAGCACCCTTCTGATTGACGGCATCCCTGACGCCAAAACTGAAACATGGCATGAATCTGAGACCGAGGTGAAAAACCTCATATCAGAACATTTAAAGATGGACCCCACATTCATCAAGCTGGAGGGAGCCCACAGGACCGGGAGGATCGATGATGAAGGTCGACCGAGATCTGTGGTAGTAAAGCTCCTACGTTTCAAAGACAAAGAGGAAATACTTTAAAGAGCCAAAAACCTGAAGGGCACTAAGCTCTTTATCAAGGAGGATTACTCAGAAAAGGTAGGACTTAGAAGGAAGGAGCTTCTCCCCCAGCTCAAAGAGGCACGTCAGCAAGGAGAAGTAGCCTTGCTCAAATACGACCAGCTGGTTGTGCATCCCCCCTCGCACTGCCCCATCCCCATATCAGATAGGGCTGAAGTTGAATCTATTTTTCTGAAGCCCTCTGGTGGAAGGAATGTTATTGTTGGTGTTATTTACCGCCCACCTGACTCTGTCATCAAATACTTCAATGAACGTTTGTTCTGTTCACTTGACCGGATAAACAGTGAGAATAAGCTTTGTTACATTTTAGGAGATTTTAACATAAACCTTAAAAAAAAAAAAATTTAGATACTCTTATTGGGGAGTTTCTCAATGTTCTTTATTCTAGTTACTTTTCCCCCTTATTCATAAATCTACATGAGTTAAAGAAAGCTCAGCAACTTTGATTGACAACATCTTAACTAACTTCTTGAGCGAAGGAATGAAATCTGGTGTCTTGTATTCAGACTTGTCAGATCTCTTCCCCATATCCCAGTTCTCCTTGATCAAGCTTAATAGAAACAAATATACTAAGAAAATAATGCCCAAACGAATTATGAGCAAGTCTAATATTTCAAAATGTAAAGTTTAAATTTAAAGTCCCAATAATTCATGGGATGATCTATATGAGGAAAATAATGCTGCATCTGCATACCAAAATGTCATGAAAGTTATTAGCTCTTGTTTCAATGAATGTTTTCCACTGAGTAGTTCTACCAAGAAACACAGTCAAGACTTATTAAGCTGATTTACAGCTGATTTACTGAAGCTGCTGAGGAAAAACATGTCTTGAATCCTACTCCTCTTAACCATGGTGTTTATACATCCTACAAAAATACATATATTCATTCTATTAGATCCGTTAAAAATAAAAATTCCAGTGAAGAATTTAAGAGGTGTTCCAACAATATCAAAACCATGTGGAAAGTAATACATTGGTTAATACAATGGTTATTACAAAAAACACTAGCCCAGAGGTATCTTCAGTTTTCTTAAAGGGTGAAGATTCTATAAACAACGCGTTTGATATAGCTCAAAAATGTAATGATTTTTTTTGTTAATATTCGTCAGGAACTAGCTAACAAAATTTCTACTTGTCATGGAAACCCACTGGATTTTATTACAAGAAAATATTATATTATTTCTTCTTTTAAGCTTCAAGATACCCAATAAATAAATGACATAATTGATCAACTAAAAACATATTCAGCTGGTCATGACAATATATCTGCATTCCTTGTCAAACAGGTGAAGCAATCAATCCTGCAACCACTTACTCACATTTTGTCTTTGTCGTTGGAAACAAGAGTTGTGCCAGATGATTTAAAAGTTGACAGTTATTCCTTTGTTTAAAGCAGATGATCCATGTTGTTTTGACAAAAATAGACCCATATTTATTTTGTAATGTTTTTCAAAGATTATTTCCCTTCTAGATTCCAATTCTTTACAAACATCAGTATGGTTTTCGGAAAAATGATTCCACTTATATGGATATCACTGCTATCACTGCACTTGAAAATAATGAATGCACATGTAGTATTTTCATAGACATTTCAAAAGCTTTTGATACAGTTAATCATTCTATTTTATTCATTAGTTACATAGTTAGTTACATTAGTAAGTTACATACATATGGTTTTCATGATCTGGTTGAACTGGTTACAAAATTATTTTTTCCAACAGAAGTCAGTTGGTCTGTGGTAAGGATTGCTATTCCAGCAAAGCCTGACTACACTGTGGGGTTCCACAGGGGTCCATTCTTGGACCATTATTATTCCTTATCTATATAAATGATTTGTCTAATGTCTCAAATATATTTTATCCAATAATGTTTGCAGATGACACAACTCTTGTTCTCTCCCCCCACTCTCACTCCCCCCATCAACAAATCGCATGACAATCCGAATTGCCTGTCACCCCCCCTCCCCACGCTCAACAACTTGCCGACAGTCTATTATTCACAATCAGAAAGCCCCTTCAGGCTCCCAAGCTCTCTCCATCAACATCATCTGTCCCAGGCTCGCTCCATCACCAGACTGCCCCAAGCCTCTCCTCACCAGACTCTGCCTCAGACATTCCAAGTCCTGTGCCCTCTCTTTTGAGGTGAGTGTGTGAGACAGTATGTTTGTGGGTGACTAAAGTATCCTTTCTGAGCATGTCAGAGGCCATACACTATTTTCTGTTGTCTCACATTCTTTGTCATTCACAGGCAATCCTGCAAAGTCTACAACCACCAGCGTCTTTCCAAGGCTCTCTCCATCACCAGACTGCCCCAAGCCTCTCCTCATCAGACTCCTATGCCAAAGTCATATGCCCTCTTTAATGAAATAATGTTAGATACAAAATGTTGGTGTTTCACCACATCTCAGCACTATAACTTAGATAGGTGATTATTTTTTTTTAAGAACAGGGTAGTACACAGAATTAAATTTTCTTGTATGTGAAAATGGAGCTACCTGTCGTCCAGGTCACAGAGATGCTATTTTAATGGCACTCTATCAAACAGTACATTTAAACTGCGGTGTTCCACAGGGGAGCTGCCTTGGCCCGCTCCTTTATTCCATATCACAAATGATTTGCCATCTGCTATTAGGGAAGCATCCCTGACAATGTACGCAGAGGATTCTACTCTTCATTATGCCGCTCCCACATGTTTTGAGCTCAACCAGGATTTGACTAAGGAGCTTACCATCAAATACAATAGGATTAAGGTAAATAAACGTGTGCTGAACAGATCAAAATACAATACAATACAAAATAAGGTAGCTTGACTGTGCTGCTCATCTAGGGCTAATTGTGGCTGAAATGCATGTGAAACTAAAATGACTGAGTGTGGAGAAAAGGTTGTCAGCCAATTTTCTTGGTTTCTTTCATAAGGTAATTCACACCCAGACACCCAAATTCATGTTTAAAGGAGTAGTAAAGGGAAAATGCATGTTTAGCCCTGTTTTAAGGTTACTTATGATAATATACAATGGTTCAGATCAAAAGGTTGACAAAACTAGCACTTTTGAGAAAGTCTGATAATTGCTCTACCACCGTTTTGGTCATACAATGGATGTGGGTGGGCATTGGAAAAATCATTCAAAAAACTCTGAATTGAATTTCAAAGACAAGAAACTCACCGAGGTGTTATTTGGCGTTCTGACATATAATTCGCCAGAAATATTTTTTAAATATTTAGCATAGAACTATTTAGTCACAGCACATACGTGTGTAAACTTCCGCAAACTAGGTAGCCTAGCAATATAAACAATAACAATAGCTACCGTAAGTAGTTCCGCTTCCTGAATCCCCTCTGCGGATTGATCTACACATCTACAACGGTTGCGTCAATACAAGTCAATGGATTTCATAAAATGATCAATAAAACCCTACAGGATTCATACTTTGCGGCAAATTTGATGTCAGAACACCAACGGACACCAATTACCCCCTCGGTGAGCTTCTTGTCTTTGAAATCGAGAGTTTAACATGTTTTTGAAAGATTTTTCAAGGTGCCCACCCACATCCATTGTATGACCAAAACGGTGGTAGAGCAATTATCAGACTTTCTCAAAAGTGCTAGTTTTGTCAACGTTTTGATCTGAACCATTTTATATGATCATAAGTAACCTTAAAACAGGGCTAAACATGCATTTTCCCTTTACTACTCCTTTAAGACAATAAAATAATACCATAGCGGCCAGCAGAGGGCAGATGACTACCTAGAACAAACTCTTTGAAAAACATTGTCTATTACAGGGCTGTGATGGCATGGAACAGTTTTCCTAGTGACATCCGTTTAATTAGTGGTAAGGCTTAAAAAGATTGAGTATTCGAGTTACGTGCAGTCTGACTTCAGAAACTGGTTTTGTCAGGTTTGTTATTCCTAGTCATTCTAGTCAAAAAGCTTGTTCAATAACATTCAACATAACAGTTGCAAATTAGCTTTTTCAATTAAATAAAGTTAAAATTCAGTTCTCCCACCCCATTTGTCTTTGCAAATACAGTAGGAAATGTATACAGGGAAATGTTGCATTTTGCCTTTATTTTCTCAGAATGCACCAGAATGCTTGATTTACATGTGAAAATCACAAAAATGTCCCCAGACCCCCTACAGGGGTTTGGTTTCCAAACTTTCAGCCCCACCTACTATTTTTTTCACCAGCCACCACTGGATAAGATATATTCAAATGAAGGGAAGATTCCTGAAATGTTTATGATTTACTTTAAAGAGAATTCATATGTTCATTCTTACTCAACTCGTCAATCCTCTGATCTTTATCCCCCTAAATATCTCACTTGCAGAGGTCGATTCTCGATCACATTTGGGGGCGTTATGGAATAGCTTTTCTCGTATGGCTAGAAACAGTTCCTCTATAAATTGTTTCAAAAGACATCTAAGAGAGCATTTAACTGCTTCTTTGTAACTGTTTTATTATTATTTATATATATATATATGCTCTTTATGTATCCTTGTTTGTTCCATAATATTTCTCACGTATGCATAATTCTCGCACACACTACATACATCCATACACATACACCATTTTGCATCTACACCACATAATCACACATTCACATTGTCTTTTTTTGTATTGTTGTTGATATATATATATATATATATTGTCACTATTATTATTATGATTATATTTAGTTTACCATCACTCTTATGTATTTATGTTAATTTCTGTATGCTATTTTTGTGTTCTTTATAACACTTTTTGGCGATCATTATGTGGAGGCTCCATATAAGCTCACTGGGTTTTCTGCCTCTCCCTGCACTGTTATTAGTTCTGTTCTCTGTCAATTTTGGAAATTTGTGCGAAAAAAAAAAAAGATTAAAAAGAGAGGAGAGGAGAGAAGGGAAGGGAAGGGAGGAGAGATGTGAGGGGGAGTAGAGGAGAGGAGAGGAGAGAGTAGAACTAGTCCCCAGGCTCCAGACACCAGGCTCTGGCCCCAGCGGTGGGGTGAGCAGCTCTAACAGATTTCCCTTTGAGGGAGCTGGTCCAGTCCACCATGAAGCTCACAGCCCTGCTGTCTATAGTACTACCCTGTTCCCTAGTCTATAGTACTACCCTGTTCCCTAGTCTATAGTACTACCCTGTTCCCTAGTCTATAGTACTACCCTGTTCCCTAGTCTATAGTACTACCCTGTTCCCTAGTCTATAGTACTACCCTGTTCCCTAGTCACACAGCTGTCTATAGTACTACCCTGTTCCCTAGTCTATAGTATTACCCTGTTCCCTAGTCTATAGTACTACCCTGTTCCCTAGTCTATAGTACTACCCTGTTCCCTAGTCTATAGTACTACCCTGTTCCCTAGTCTATAGTACTACCCTGTTCCCTAGTCTATAGTACTACCCTGTTCCCTAGTCTATAGTACTACCCTGTTCCCTAGTCTATAGTACTACCCTGTCCCCTAGTCTATAGTATTACCCTGTTCCCTAGTCTATAGTACTACCCTGTTCCCTAGTCTATAGTACTACCCTGTCCCCTAGTCTATAGTACTACCCTGTTCCCTAGTCTGTAGTACTACCCTGTTCCCTAGTCTATAGTACTACCCTGTTCCCTAGTCTATAGTACTACCCTGTTCCCTAGTCTATAGTACTACCCTGTTCCCTAGTCTATAGTACTACCCTGTTCCCTAGTCTATAGTACTACCCTGTTCCCTAGTCTATAGTACTACCCTGTCCCCTAGTCTATAGTATTACCCTGTTCCCTAGTCTATAGTACTACCCTGTTCCCTAGTCTATAGTACTACCCTGTTCCCTAGTCTATAGTACTACCCTGTTCCCTAGTCTATAGTACTACCCTGTTCCCTAGTCTATAGTACTACCCTGTTCCCTAGTCTATAGTACTACCCTGTTCCCTAGTCTATAGTACTACCCTGTTCCCTAGTCTATAGTACTACCCTGTTCCCTAGTCTATAGTATTACCCTGTTCCCTAGTCTATAGTACTACCCTGTTCCCTAGTCTATAGTACCCTGTTCCCTAGTCTATAGTACTACCCTGTTCCCTAGTCTATAGTACTACCCTGTTCCCTAGTCTATAGTACTACCCTGTTCCCTAGTCTATAGTACTACCCTGTTCCCTAGTCTATAGTACTACCCTGTTCCCTAGTCTATAGTACTACCCTGTTCCCTAGTCTATAGTACTACCCTGTTCCCTAGTCTATAGTACTACCCTGTTCCCTAGTCTATAGTACTACCCTGTTCCCTAGTCTATAGTACTACCCTGTTCCCTAGTCTATAGTACTACCCTGTTCCCTAGCCACAGCTCTGGTTCTGTATGTCCAGGCTTCAGATCTGTAGGGGCTTAAATGCCGAATGTTCAAAATGAAAATGCAAATGTGATGTTGTGAAAATGCAAATGTTCTGTTCACTTTGTACAGTACGTGTCTACATATTAATACTTTTGTGTTTTTTTCTCCGCAAATGTGGTTGGATGTTATCACTGTTTCGCTCTATTAGAACTCAGAAATTATACTTTCAACACACTTCACACCAGCACACTAATCTCCAAAAACATCCATTAGCAAATTAATTAAGTAAAGCATTTCCCATTAAGCATGTGGAAATACTTGTTCTGGTTATTAATGCTGTATGAATCACTACCCACCAACACCGCCCCCTCCCCTCCTCAATCACTACCCATCAACACCTCCCCCTCCCCTCCTCAATCACTACCCATCAACACTTCCCCCTCCCCTCCTCAATCACTACCCATCAACACCTCCCCCTCCCCTCCTCAATCACTACCCATCAACACTTCCCCCTCCCCTCCTCAATCACTACCCATCAACACTTCCCCCTCCCCTCCTCAATCACTACCCACCAATACCCCCCCCCCTCCCCTCCTCAATCACTACCCACCAATACCCCCCCCCTCCCCTCCTCAATCACTACCCACCAACACCGCCCCCTCCCCTCCTCAATCACTACCCACCAATACCCCCCCCCTCCCCTCCTCAATCACTACCCATCAACACTTCCCCCTCCCCTCCTCAATCACTACCCATCAACACTTCCCCCCCCCCTCCTCAATCACTACCCACCAATACCCCCCCCTCCTCAATCACTACCCACCAACACCGCCCCCCCCTCCTCAATCACTACCCATCAACACTTCCCTCTCCCCTCCTCAATCACTACCCACCAATACCCCCCCCCCCTCCCCTCCTCAATCACTACCCATCAACACTTCCCCCTCCCCTCCTCAATCACTACCCATCAACACTTCCCCCTCCCCTCCTCATCACTACCCACCAACACCGCCCCCTCCCCTCCTCAATCACTACCCATCAACACCTCCCCCCCCCCCCTCCTCAATCACTACCCACCAATACCCCCCCCCCTCCCCTCCTCAATCACTACCCACCAACACTTCCCTCTCCCCTCCTCAATCACTACCCACCAATACCCCCCCCCCCTCCCCTCCTCAATCACTACCCATCAACACCTCCCCCTCCCCTCCTCAATCACTACCCACCAACACCGCCCCCCCCCTCCTCAATCACTACCCATCAACACCTCCCCCTCCCCTCCTCAATCACTACCCACCAATACCCCCCCCCCCTCCCCTCCTCAATCACTACCCACCAACACTTCCCCCCCCCCTCCTCAATCACTACCCATCAACACTTCCCCCTCCCCTCCTCAATCACTACCCATCAACACCTCCCCCTCCCCTCCTCAATCACTACCCACCAATACCCCCCCCCCCTCCTCAATCACTACCCATCAACACCTCCCCCTCCCCTCCTCAATCACTACCCATCAACACTTCCCCCTCCCCTCCTCAATCACTACCCACCAACACCTCCCCCTCCCCTCCTCAATCACTACCCACCAACACCTCCCCCTCCCCTCCTCAATCACTACCCATCAACACCACCCCCCCCCTCCTCAATCACTACCCACCAACACCTCCCCCTCCCCTCCTCAATCACTACCCACCAACACCTCCCCCTCCCCTCCTCAATCACTACCCACCAACACCGCCCCCCCCCTCCTCAATCACTACCCATCAACACCTCCCCCTCCCCTCCTCAATCACTACCCACCAATACCCCCCCCCCTCCCCCTCCTCAATCACTACCCACCAACACTTCCCCCCCCCCTCCTCAATCACTACCCATCAACACTTCCCCCTCCCCTCCTCAATCACTACCCATCAACACCTCCCCCTCCCCTCCTCAATCACTACCCACCAATACCCCCCCCCCCTCCTCAATCACTACCCATCAACACCTCCCCCTCCCCTCCTCAATCACTACCCATCAACACCTCCCCCTCCCCTCCTCAATCACTACCCACCAATACCCCCCCCTCCCCTCCTCAATCACTACCCACCAACACCGCCCCCCCCCTCCTCAATCACTACCCACCAACACTTCCCCCTCCCCTCCTCAATCACTACCCACCAATACCCCCCCCCTCCCCTCTTCAATCACTACCCACCAACACCGCCCCCCCCCTCCTCAATCACTACCCACCAACACCGCCCCCCCCTCCTCAATCACTACCCACCAACACCTCCCCCTCCCCTCCTCAATCACTACCCACCAACACCTCCCCCTCCCCTCCTCAATCACTACCCACCAACACTGCCCCCTCCCCCTCCTCAATCACTACCCACCAACACCCCCCCCCCCCCCCCTCCTCAATCACTACCCACCAACACAGCCCCCCCCTCCTCAATCACTACCCATCAACACCGCCCCCTCCCCTCCTCAATCACTACCCACCAATACCCCCCCCCTCCCCTCCTCAATCACTACCCATCAACACCTCCCCCTCCCCTCCTCAATCACTACCCATCAACACTTCCCCCTCCCCTCCTCAATCACTACCCACCAACACCGCCCCCTCCCCTCCTCAATCACTACCCATCAACACTTCCCCCTCCCCTCCTCAATCACTACCCATCAACACCTCCCCCTCCCCTCCTCAATCACTACCCACCAATACCCCCCCCCTCCCCTCCTCAATCACTACCCACCAATACCCCCCCCCTCCCCTCCTCAATCACTACCCATCAACACCTCCCCCTCCCCTCCTCAATCACTACCCACCAATACCCCCCCCCTCCCCTCCTCAATCACTACCCACCAACACCGCCCCCCCCTCCTCAATCACTACCCACCAACACTTCCCCCTCCCCTCCTCAATCACTACCCACCAACACCGCCCCCTCCCCTCCTCAATCACTACCCACCAACACCTC
>NW_028176208.1:5000-19642 GCF_949987555.1 Borostomias antarcticus
TGCTGTTAAATCCATAATATTTAAAATTGTATTTTCCCTTTGTTTATCCAGGGATCATCGTGTGAGGTGTGCCCCCTAGTGCTCCAAAATAATAAACAACATATAGAAAACAATAACTACCAATGAGGATACTCAAATGCATAATCAGAGACAATAAACAAAACAACTAATAATAATACATCTGTAAAATGGCTTCTACAGATAGGATGCCCCTTCTGAGTGCAAAATGTGACTGAGGAGGAGGAGGGTTTGCCACTGCCTTTTATCTGTTGAGATGCTTTCTTTTGTTACTGGCATAGACTTATGAGTATACACCTCAGGGAAACACACAAAATGGTTGCTGTTAAGCTGACTCACTTCTCGTCCTGAGACCAGGTGAGTTTAAACAGGCCTTTCCTGTGTGACAGGCTGTGCCATTGTGCTCAGTAACACTGTTGTCGCTTTCCCTTCTAGGCTCAATTTCTGAGCTAACCTCTCTGTGCCAGGGTTATAATAGTTTTGCTTCTTTCATTAGTTTTTATTTTTATATCGTTTTAACTTTTTGTGTTCAATTTCAGTTTAGTTTTTATTAGTTTTTAAAGCAGATTTGCTAGTTTAGTTTAGTTTTTATTTTTTGAAAATGCTTAGTTTTAGTTTAGTTTTTATTAGTTTCAGTATTAGTTTTAGTTTTTTATTCTTCTGCGCTAGCCTGGTGGGACCATCCTGATCTCGTGAGCTCATGTTGTTTCACTCCGTGTGAAACAAACCATCTGGTGAACGTCAGGTTACTCCTGCGCCGGGACACAGCTAAAGAACATGGAGGATAGATTTCATATCCACCCAAAATACTAGGCTTATGTATGGAATGAAAAAGACTAAAACTAAGGACATTTTCTCTACAAATTTAGTTTATTTTAGTTAGTTTTGTAAACACACAATACAGTTTTAGTTAGTTATCGTTTCTTTGTAAAGCCTAGTTTTTATTTTTATTTCAGTTAACTAAAATGTTTTTTCACACCTAGTTTTCGTTTTTTAGTTAGTTTTCGTTAACTATAATAACCTTGCTCTGTGCAGAATGTGATTGAACAGCCTGTGTCGAGGAAGGCATATGTCTGGATAATCCTGATCATGTCAAGTCCTGACTTCCGTAATTATTTGTAACCAAGACAGGAGTATACTATTATTACAGAAGTATACTATTATTGCAGGAGTATACTAGGAGTTTAGCAATTAAAGGACTTGACTCAAGAAAACACACAGGTAAATATGTTTGTTCACACATTTACATTTCAGTCAGATGCTTTTATCCAAAGTGACATACAATGCACATGAGCAGATAATTATTATGCTTCCGATTTCTGTAGTGACTAGTACTGATGTGTGTATGGACCGGGCGCCATACAGAATGGAGAAATGTATTTTGCTCCCAACTGAATGGTCTATCAGTCAGTCTGACCAGCAATCTTCTGTCTTCATGAACATGGGTTTTGCTGTATATCTCAGTGTCTCTTACTGCCAAGTCCCCATGTTAGCGTGTCTCTCCTGCGCTTGGCGGTCTCTCCCGCTGGCTGTGGACAGGCCTGTGTCTCTGCAGGCTGCTGGGCCAGGCGAAGCCCTTCCCGCAGTCAGGACAGATGTGAGGTTTCTCTCCGGAGTGGATGTTCCAGTGGGCGTTCAGCCCCCGGCGGTCGATGAAGCCCTTCCCGCACTCGGAGCAGCGGTACGGTTTCTCCCTCTCGGCGTGGCTCTGTAGGTGCACCCGCAGCGCGGTGGAGTTGGTGAAGGTCTTGTCGCAGCGCTCGCAGCGGAGCAGCTTCTCCCCGGTGTGGATGCGCCGGTGTACCTGGAACCCAGTTCAATAACCTCACTCCTCTAGTATGAATAACGTCCGGCTGCGTCAGCGAGAAGCTAGCTTTTCAGTGGCGTAGCTGGTTGAACGGTGGTCTGTCGCGGGGCAGCAAATCCAATAACAATACACAACGCGGGTTCAAATCCAATAACAATACACAAGGCGAGTTCAAATCCAATAACAATACACAACGCGGGTTCAAATCCAATAACAATACACAAGGCGAGTTCAAATCCAATAACAATACACAACGCGGGTTCAAATCCAATAACAATACACAACGCGGGTTCAAATCCAATAACAATACACAAGGCAGGCGAAGTGTAAATGGCTCCCGCACCTTCAGGTAGTTGGCGCTGGAGAAGGTCTTGCCGCAGTCGGAGCAGTAGTTGAACTCCCCGCTGGCCAGGTAGCGCAGAGCCTTCCTCTGGCCCATGGCGGTGACGCCGCTGTCCCCCGGCCTCAGGGGCGTGGCCCGGGTGGCCTGCAGGTCGTGCATCTTCTGGTGCACCCTCAGCATGCGCGGCTTGGTGAAGCCCTTCCCACACACCGAGCACTGGAGCCGCCCGGCCCTGCAGAGAACACCCAGGGATCGCTCGCATTACCGGTGGAGTCACTTTGAAAAAGATTACATGAATAAAGGTTGAATAAAAAAGATTTACAAAACATAATGACAACGTCAGGGATTGCATTCATAGGAGGAGGTTTTTCCCCCCAGCAGCCCAGGGAGCTCAGTCTATCCTCGAACGTCACCTCTAGTGAACCTGAACACACCTTTCCAACACGTTTCCACCTCTCTAGTGTGAACACACCTGGTCCCCTGCTCTCTACTGTTAACACACCTGGTCCCCTGCCCTCTACTGTTAACACACCTGGTCCCCTGCTCTCTACTGTGAACACACCTGGTCCTCTACTCTCTACTGTTAACACACCTGGTCCTCTACTCTCTACTGTTAACACACCTGGTCCCCTGCTCTCTACTGTTAACACACCTGGTCCCCTGCTCTCTACTGTGAACACACCTGGTCCTCTACTCTCTACTGTTAACACACCTGGTCCTCTACTCTCTAGAGTGAACACACCTGGTCCTCTACTCTCTAGTGTGAACACACCTGGTCCCCTGCTCTCTAGTGTGAACACACCTGGTCCTCTACTCTCTACTGTTAACACACCTGGTCCTCTACTCTCTAGTGTGAACACACCTGGTCCCCTGCTCTCTACTGTGAACACACCTGGTCCTCTACTCTCTACTGTGAACACACCTGGTCCTCTACTCTCTACTGTGAACACACCTGGTCCCCTGCTCTCTACTGTTAACACACCTGGTCCTCTACTCTCTACTGTTAACACACCTGGTCCCCTGCCCTCTACTGTTAACACACCTGGTCCCCTGCTCTCTACTGTTAACACACCTGGTCCTCTACTCTCTACTGTTAACACACCTGGTCCTCTACTCTCTACTGTTAACACACCTGGTCCTCTACTCTCTAGTGTGAACACACCTGGTCCTCTACTCTCTACTGTTAACACACCTGGTCCTCTACTCTCTAGTGTGAACACACCTGGTCCCCTACTCTCTACTGTTAACACACCTGGTCCCCTGCTCTCTACTGTTAACACACCTGGTCCTCTACTCTCTAGTGTGAACACACCTGGTCCCCTGCTCTCTACTGTTAACACACCTGGTCCTCTACTCTCTACTGTGAACACACCTGGTCCTCTACTCTCTACTGTTAACACACCTGGTCCTCTACTCTCTACTGTTAACACACCTGGTCCTCTACTCTCTACTGTGAACACACCTGGTCCTCTACTCTCTACTGTTAACACACCTGGTCCTCTACTCTCTAGTGTGAACACACCTGGTCCCCTGCTCTCTACTGTTAACACACCTGGTCCTCTACTCTCTACTGTTAACACACCTGGTCCCCTACTCTCTACTGTTAACACACCTGGTCCCCTGCTCTCTACTGTTAACACACCTGGTCCTCTACTCTCTACTGTTAACACACCTGGTCCTCTACTCTCTACTGTTAACACACCTGGTCCTCTACTCTCTAGTGTGAACACACCTGGTCCTCTACTCTCTACTATTAACACACCTGGTCCTCTACTCTCTACTGTGAACACACCTGGTCCTCTACTCTCTACTATTAACACACCTGGACCCCTGCTCTCTACTGTTAACACACCTGGTCCCCTGCTCTCTAGTGTGAACACACCTGGTCCTCTACTCTCTACTGTTAACACACCTGGTCCCCTACTCTCTAGTGTGAACACACCTGGTCCCCTGCTCTCTACTGTTAACACACCTGGTCCCCTGCCCTCTACTGTTAACACACCTGGTCCTCTACTCTCTACTGTTAACACACCTGGTCCTCTACTCTCTACTGTGAACACACCTGGTCCTCTACTCTCTAGTGTGAACACACCTGGTCCTCTACTCTCTACTGTTAACACACCTGGTCCCCTGCTCTCTAGTGTGAACACACCTGGTCCTCTACTCTCTAGTGTGAACACACCTGGTCCTCTACTCTCTACTGTTAACACACCTGGTCCTCTACTCTCTAGTGTGAACACACCTGGTCCCCTGCCCTCTACTGTTAACACACCTGGTCCCCTGCTCTCTACCGGTAACACACCTGGTCCCCTGCTCTCTACTGTTAACACACCTGGTCCCCTGCTCTCTACTGTTAACACACCTGGTCCCCTGCTCTCTACTGTTAACACACCTGGTCCTCTACTCTCTACTGTTAACACACCTGGTCCTCTACTCTCTAGTGTGAACACACCTGGTCCTCTACTCTCTACTGTTAACACACCTGGTCCTCTACTCTCTACTGTTAACACACCTGGTCCTCTACTCTCTACTGTGAACACACCTGGTCCCCTGCTCTCTACTGTTAACACACCTGGTCCTCTACTCTCTAGTGTGAACACACCTGGTCCTCTACTCTCTAGTGTGAACACACCTGGTCCCCTGCCCTCTACTGTTAACACACCTGGTCCCCTGCTCTCTACTGTGAACACACCTGGTCCCCTGCTCTCTACTGTGAACACACCTGGTCCTCTACTCTCTACTGTTAACACACCTGGTCCTCTACTCTCTACTGTTAACACACCTGGTCCTCTACTCTCTACTGTGAACACACCTGGTCCCCTGCCCTCTACTGTTAACACACCTGGTCCCCTGCTCTCTACTGTTAACACCTGGTCCCCTGCTCTCTACTGTTAACACACCTGGTCCTCTACTCTCTAGTGTGAACACACCTGGTCCCCTGCCCTCTAGTGTGAACACACCTGGTCCCCTGCTCTCTACTGTTAACACACCTGGTCCCCTGCCCTCTACTGTTAACACACCTGGTCCTCTACTCTCTAGTGTGAACACACCTGGTCCCCTGCCCATGGTGGTTCCTCTCGTGCTCCCGCAGGTGCTGCCTCCTCAGGAAGCTCTTGGCGCAGCGGGAGCACTGGTGCGGTCTCTCCCTGCTGCCGTGGACCACGGCGTGGTGCTTGTTCCTGTTGCCCACGCTGCTGAAGCTCTTCCCGCACTCCGGGCACAGGTACGGGGGCGTCCTGGTCACGGCGCGGGCCGGCGGCGTGCCTGCTGCGCTCGCCGAGACCCCCCTATCGTCCGGGCACAGGTACGGGGGCGTCCTGGTCACGGCGCGGGCCGGCGGCGTGCCTGCTGCGCTCGCCGAGACCCCCCTATCGTCGGGGCAGAGGACGACCACGGGCCGCTCCGGCTGGCGGTGCTGGTCTGCTGACGCGCAGGGACTCCCGTCTGGGCGTGATGAAGCAGAGGGGATTGGGAATTAGAGTCATATTAGAATTCGAAGAACTGTTCTTCGGAGAACTTCCTTCTCAACACGTGAAACTTGTGCAACAGACAGAAAGTGTAGTTTAGCTAGCTAGAACAGAGACGGAACATTCTGGAAAGTCGCTGGAAATAACACGTTCTGAGAGAAGGACACAAAGTGAAGCTCATAGCTTGGACCTGATCAACCTGACGTGAACTCAACAGCGATCCAAATACGGGGGAAGACAATATACCGGTTGTTTTCAAGGAGCTGGGTTGGTAAGACGGCATGGCTAACTGTATGTAGTAAAACCAATGCTTTATTTTGCTTTCCCTGCCCCATTTTCAAACGACAGGAGGATCAGACTCTGATTTTGACAAGACTGAAGGATTTAAAGGTGCAGTGTGTGATTTTTAGGTGAGGTTGCAGATTGCAACCAAATGAACACAATTACATGGTCTAAAATGGCCACCTCTGTGGAAGGACCCTATGTAGGAAGGGCTCATTCTAAGGTAACAAAAAATAATAATTATACTTATTTTCATGGGATTCTACACTAATTAAAACATACTTATGAATATTATTCCATTTCTGACAATTCTGCCACAAAATTCTATGCACTGATTCTTTAGCGGTTAGCACTGCCGCCTCACAGCACTCTGGGTTATTGTATCCTACTGCATTGTAAGTGTTCACTGCCTTTTTAATGCCCTTGTGTATGTCTTATGTTGTTGTTGTTGTTTTTTTAAACTTTTTTTGGTGCGTTTATTGTTTATTATAAGGATCTCCATTGGCTGGAGCCTCATAGTCTTCCTGGGGTCCAAGATAAGATTAAAATATTACATGACACACAATACGAATGAAAGTAGGAATACGCATAACAAATAATAAGAAGAAAAAGACAAGAAAAACTCAAAAATTAATAAAAAACCAACACGACAACTAACCCAACCCTGCACAACACAACACATGGATCTTAAAATGATCATCAGGTTAACACAGTGACTGTGACACGTCATTGTATTAGACCAAAAGCTAAAGTTATCATAACTAATAACACCGAGGAGGTGGAGATAACACCCCGCCAGAGTCCTAGCGGCCCTGGACTACGCGGACCACCCCCCCCTGCTCTCCGACCACCTAGAGGACTACGCGGACCACCCCACCCTGCTCTCCGACCACCTAGAGGACTACGCGGACCACCCCCCCCTGCTCTCCGACCACCTAGAGGACTACGCGGACCACCCCCCCCTGCTCTCCGACCACCTAGAGGACTACGCGGACCACCCCCCCCTGCTCTCCGACCACCTAGAGGACTACGCGGACCACCCCACCCTGCTCTCCGACCACCTAGAGGACTACGCGGACCACCCCACCCTGCTCTCCGACCACCTAGAGGACTACGCGGACCACCCCACCCTGCTCTCCGACCACCTAGAGGACTACGCGGACCACCCCACCCTGCTCTCCGACCACCTAGAGGACTACGCGGACCACCCCACCCTGCTCTCCGACCACCTAGAGGACTACGCGGACCACCCCACCCTGCTCTCCGACCACCTAGAGGACTACGCGGACCACCCCACCCTGCTCTCCGACCACCTAGAGGACTACGCGGACCACCCCACCCTGCTCTCCGACCACCTAGAGGACTACGCGGACCACCCCCCCCTGCTCTCCGACCACCTAGAGGACTACGCGGACCACCCCCCCCTGCTCTCCGACCACCTAGAGCAAGCACAGGAGCTCCAGAGCAGAGTGGAGGCAGAGAGGGCCAAGAACACCGAGGTTATCACCTACAACAACCACCTCTAACAACAACTGGAGGTATTGCTCTAAGGGACGTCAACGACTTCAAATACCTGGGCTCATGTGTCAACTCCCCCGAGCCTGAAGTGAGGAGCTTGTGTGGAGAACCCTGGCGTGGCCAGTGTGTGGAGAACCCTGGCGTGGCCAGTGTGTGGAGAACCCTGGCGTGGCCAGTGTGTGGAGAACCCTGGCGTGGCCAGTGTGTGGAGAACCCTGGCGTGGCCAGTGTGTGGAGAACCCTGGCGTGGCCAGTGTGTGGAGAACCCTGGCATGGCCAGTGCGTGGAACCCCAACCTCCAACCACAAGCGCATTGTGTTGCCTCTGGGTATGAAAGGCGCTATACAAATAAAGCTTTGATTGATTGATTGATTGAACCTCCCCCGACAAATCAAACTGAGCTTCTTCTATGCAACGAGCGAGTCCGTTCTCCTCTATGGCTGTAAAAGCCTAGTAGTCTTGCCTCATTCATTCATTCCCTCTTCTTCTCTCCATGACTTCTACTCGACCAGAACCGGTACTTACTTAGAGGGACTGAATTCACTATGGCTGCTTCCACCTCTTCTTCTTTGGAAATCTTTTTCTCTTCCTCCTCCTCCTCCTCCTCCTCCTCCTCCTCCTTGACTGGTCCTCCTCCGCAGGCTGGGTCTGGGAGGACTGTGGCGGGTTCAGTCTC
The DNA here is from genome assembly GCF_949987555.1 of Borostomias antarcticus. Classification (NCBI taxonomy): domain Eukaryota; kingdom Metazoa; phylum Chordata; class Actinopteri; order Stomiiformes; family Stomiidae; genus Borostomias; species Borostomias antarcticus. The sequence goes on from NW_028176208.1 coordinate 13,112, forward strand.
GCCTGGTTCAGTTTTACACACGACAGACATGTTCTGAAAACAGGAGAGAGAGAAAGAGTCCTTTAACATCTGCAACGGCTCCCGGTGCACGAATTCCATCAAAGATATTCCAGTTTGAGACTAAATAAGTTGGTGTGTGGGGAACACATGCAGTATCTCTGTATGGAAGAAGAGCGAGAAATTATTGAGTAATCTAACATTATTTACACTCACTGTGGAGGCTACTGGAAGGACCGAACTATGAACCGGAAGTGAATTATCCGAAGATTATTTTCAAAATAAAAGCCAAGGAAGACAAATGGTGGACTCACTGCTGCACAACAGCTACAACTGTCATGAATTTACATCGTTTAAAATGTATGGATCTTGTAGACATGAAAACTCTACAAATTATGTTTAGAGCTCAATACATAATGATTCCTGAGTGGATCCAAGAGTGGATTTATTTCAAATAATTAAATAAAAGAATGTAGCGATATGTGCAATTTTAAGAACATTCATTCACATGACATTTGAAAGAGGTGACCAACACTGAGAAATAAAAGATAACTAGGATGTCTTTGTTTTGAGGGGTAAGCCGATCAGTAGGAACCTCTCTGGAGCTGCTGTCTTTCCTGGGTCCATCCTCTCATTACCACCGCTCTATTGCAGGGTTTTCCACGCCGGCCGCGCCCCTGAACAAGCTGACAAAACAAGAACGTTGGCTTTGAGCGGGGCCCAGACCAACAGCAGGCCTTCGAGATACCCAAAGCCTCCATCTGCCAGTGACCAATCAGAACAACCCCTGACTCAGATGGAGAATTTGTCCTGGACACGGAAGCCAGCAATGATGGCCTGGGAGCGGTCCTGGCTCAGGTGACCCCGAGCTGCAAATGGGTGATTGCTTACTACAGCAGGGCCTTCTCTAAACCCGAAAACAATTACTGTGTGACCCGAAGAGAGGCGTCTTGGAGTCAGTGAACCACTTCAACACTACCTCTCTGGTAGGGCTGGGTATCCAGTTGAATTTCAAGAATCGATTCGATTCCCATCCACAAGGTTTGGAATCGATTATCACGATTCAATTCGATTCGATTCAATATCGATTCGGTTAGTGTTACTAAAAACTTTTTTTTTTTTGGCTGTAACCTTAATTACATGACTGCCAAGTTATGCAACACATCAATACTACGACAGGGTATCGATACTGATTTCCAAAAATGAATGAATGAATGAATCATTGAATGAATTAATGAACTATTCATTCCTTCATTTATTCATTAAATAAAAGATAGATTTTGGGATTCATGAATCGATTCTGAATCATTTGATGGAGCTCCTCATCCGGACAAGTCACGCCTCTCTCAAATGGTTGCTATGCTTACGGTAACCAGAGGGGCAAGGTGCGAGGTGGATTGAGCACTGAACAGGAGTACAACTTCACCACAGTTCACAGGAAAGGAGATCGTCACACAAATGCAGGACTATCCAGACGCCCCTGCAGACCAGACTGTGCTCCATGCAACCGGATGAAGGACTTGGAGGCTGTCAAGGAGCAGGTGTATGGCCCTACGGCTGGAAGACCTGGCAGCCTGCGCCAAGGAACAAAGGGAGGAAGAGGGTGTTCGGATGTATTTGACATTTCCATAGTTAAAACCCTGTCATTCGACACCAGAATCATCAAAATTGGCTCAGACAATTCTATAGTATTTGGAATGGCAGCCGTCTTTAAATGTGGCGCCCATTTTTTCCGGCTGATTAAAAAGAAGAAGACCCAAGTAGTACACTTTTTGGCCAAATTGAGTTGCTTCTTTCAAGATTTAAAAGATGTTCTGTTATTTGCTGCACAATAAGCGATGACAGAATACATCATACAGTTTAGTCAAAAAGCCTGAAACGAAAGCACAAATATCAATTTTTATAGGGATTTTTTTTTTGGGGGGGGGGGGGGGGGGGGGGGGGGGGGGTATGCCAGCCTGACCCTGGTTTATAGTGGAAAACGCCACTGCCACTAAACCTCTCTCCTCATCGATTCTTCTTCCTCCGCAGGCTGGGTCTGGGAGGACTGTGGCGGGTTCAGTCCAGGGTTCAGTTTTATAGACGGCAGACATGTTCTGAAAACAGGAGAGAGAGAAAGAGCAACTATATTCCAAAATGAGACAAAATAAATAACTGTGCAAATAAAACGTGTCTCTGTATGGAGGAAGGGCTCAAACTATTCATACTCACTGTGAACACGAGAATAGTTGGAAGCACCAAGGAACCACGAACCGGAAGTGGATTCACCGTGAACTATTTTTCAAAAATAAAAGCCCACGACTTCACGTGACACTTCGGGTGATGGCAGATGCCACCAATCAGAGTAGAGGACGTCCTAAGCGCAGCCAATGAGGGACGGGAAAGCCCTTCCGGTCCTGCATGAGAGGCGTGTCGGGTCGGTCACGTGGGGAGCTGCTTGTGGAGCTGCGGAACTGGGTTGTGATTAGTAAACTGGACCAGAACCAGAACCAGAACCAGACTCACTACGCTGTGATGTGATCGACCAGGTGTTCAACCGTTATTCAGGTAAGAAAACCCAGCAAAGATGCTCTGTGCTAGCAGGCTAACTAGTCATGCATAGCAGAGAGTACCTGGCTAGCTAGCATAGTGCTAATGTGCTAGCCGAGCATAGCTAATATTAACTTCTTCAAATGTTCATTTCCTCATTCACCAGAAAGCGAACCAACACCACGCATGAAATACAGATCATGAACTTTATAAATGTCACCCAAAGGTCTATATTGCTGCAGTGTACTTTATGTCAGAAATGATGTTAGCTAGCATGCTATCTAGGCTAGCCTACCAATTAATACACTGGCAAACAATCTCCAGATGACCAGTGAGGCTTGATCCTGCCATCACAAACAGAACAGTGTTTATTAAATATCCTTGTCATGTGTGTGAATAGCTGTATGTACTGTACGGGCATGACATGTGTCAGTTGGCCCAGACTCTGGTCCATAGTTCACTCAGATAGCAGTCTAATGTCTAATGTACCTTTAAGAAAGTACAGCCTGTGCTGTGGACCTGCGCGGTGATGTCAGAGTATGCAATGCACACACAGAGGGATGTTATCTCACACTAAAACTCCCTCTCTCTCCCTCCTTCTCTCTCTCCCCCTCCTTCTCTCTCCCCTCTCTCTCTCTCCTCCTTCTCTCCCCTCTCTCTCTCTCTCTCTCTCTCTCTCTCTCCTCCCTCCCTCTCTCTCACCCTCTCTCTCTCTCTCTCCTCCTTCTCTCCCCTCTCTCTCTCTCTCTCTCTCTCTCTCTCTCTCTCTCTCTCTCTCTCTCTCTCCTCCCTCCCTCTCTCTCCCCCTCTCTCTCTCTCTCTCTCCTCTCTCTCCTCTCTCCTCTCTCTCCTCTCTCTCCTCTCTCTCTCTCTCTCTCTCTCTCTCTCCTCCCTCCCTCTCTCTCCTCCCTCCCACTCCTTTCTCTCTCTCTCCTCCTTCTCTCCCCTCTCTCTCTCTCTCTCCCTCTCTCTCCCCCCTCTCTCTCCTCCTCTCTCTCTCTCTCTCTCTCCTCCCTCCCTCTCTCTCCTCCTTCTCACCCCTCTCTCTCCTCTCTCTCTCTCTCTCTCTCTCTCTCTCTCCCCTCTCCCCCTCTCTCTCTCTCTCTCTCTCTCCTCCTTCTCTCTCCTCCTTCTCTCCCCTCTCTCTCTCTCCTCTCTCTCCTCTCTCCCCTCTCTCTCTCTCTCTCTCCTCTCTCTCCTCTCTCTCTCTCTCTCTCTCTCTCTCTCTCCCCCCCTCTCTCCCCTCTCTCTCTCTCTCTCTCTCTCTCCAGTCCTCAGATGATACTGAGCACCCAGATGACGGGGGTTGCCAGCGGCGGTGTGTTTACAGACGACCCCCCTCCCCCCCGCCCTGCCCTCTCGGAGCACGAGTTTGCGTGCCACTGTTGCTATGACATCCTGGTGAACCCCACCACGCTGACGTGCGGTCACAGCTTCTGCCGCCATTGCCTGGCGCTCTGGTGGGGCTCCTCCCACAAGACCGAGTGTCCCGAGTGTCGGGAGAAGTGGGAGGGCTTCCCCAAGGTCAACATCCTGCTGAGGTATGGACCCCTACATACTGCACACTAAACCCTAGCCCCCTACGCACTAAACCCTAGCCCCCTACACACTAAACCCTAGCCCCCTACACACTAAACCCTACCGCCCTACACACTAAACCCCAGCCCCCTACACACTAAACCCTAGCCCCCTACACACTAAACCCTAGCCCCCTACATACTAAACCCTAGCCCCCTACACACTAAACCCTAGCCCCCTACACACTAAACCCTAGCCCCCTACACACTAAACCCTACCGCCCTACACACTAAACCCCAGCCCCCTACACACTAAACCCTAGCCCCCTACACACTAAACCCTAGCCCCCTACACACTAAACCCTAGCCCCCTACACACTAAACCCTAGCCCCCTACACACTAAACCCCAGCCCCCTACACACTAAACCCTAGCCCCCTACACACTAAACCCTAGCCCCCTACATACTAAACCCTAGCCCCCTACACACTAAACCCCAGCACCCTACACACTAAACCCTAGCCCCCTACACACTAAACCCTAGCCCCCTACACACTAAACCCTAGCCCCCTACACACTAAACCCTAGCCCCCTACGCACTAAACCCTAGCCCCCTACACACTAAACCCCAGCCCCCTACACACTAAACCCCAGCCCCCTACACACTAAACCCTAGCCCCCTACACACTAAACCCCAGCCCCCTACACACTAAACCCCAGCACCCTACACACTAAACCCTAGCCCCCTACACACTAAACCCTAGCCCCCTACACACTAAACCCTAGCCCCCTACACACTAAACCCTAGCCCCCTACACACTAAACCCTAGCCCCCTACACACTAAACCCTAGCCCCCTACACACTAAACCCTAGCCCCCTACACACTAAACCCTAGCCCCCTACACACTAAACCCTAGCCCCCTACACACTAACCCCTAGCCCCCTACATACTAAACCCCAGCCCCCTACATACTAAACCCCAGCCCCCTACACACTAAACCCCAGCCCCCTACATACTAAACCCTAGCCCCCTACACACTAAACCCCAGCACCCTACACACTAAACCCCAGCCCCCTACACACTAAACCCTACCGCCCTACACACTAAACCCCAGCCCCCTACACACTAAACCCTAGCCCCCTACACACTAAACCCTAGCCCCCTACACACTAAACCCTAGCCCCCTACACACTAAACCCTAGCCCCCTACACACTAAACCCCAGCCCCCTACACACTAAACCCTAGCCCCCTACACACTAAACCCTAGCCCCCTACATACTAAACCCTAGCCCCCTACACACTAAACCCCAGCCCCCTACGCACTAAACCCTAGCCCCCTACACACTAAACCCTAGCCCCCTACACACTAAACCCCAGCCCCCTACACACTAAACCCTAGCCCCCTACACACTAAACCCCAGCCCCCTACACACTAAACCCTAGCCCCCTACACACTAAACCCTAGCCCCCTACACACTAAACCCCAGCCCCCTACGCACTAAACCCTAGCCCCCTACACACTAAACCCTAGCCCCCTACATACTAAACCCCAGCCCCCTACATACTAAACCCCAGCCCCCTACACACTAAACCCTAGCCCCCTACACACTAAACCCTAGCCCCCTACATACTAAACCCCAGCCCCCTACACACTAAACCCTAGCCCCCTACACACTAAACCCTAGCCCCCTACATACTAAACCCCAGCCCCCTACATACTAAACCCTAGCCCCCTACACACTTAACCCCAGCCCCCTACACACTAAACCCTAGCCCCCTACATACTAAACCCCAGCCCCCTACATACTAAACCCTAGCCCCCTACACACTTAACCCCAGCCCCCTACACACTAAACCCCAGCCCCCTACACACTAAACCCTAGCCCCCTACATACTAAACCCTAGCCCCCTACACACTAAACCCTAGCCCCCTACATACTAAACCCTAGCCCCCTACACACTAAACCCTAGCCCCCTACACACTAAACCCTAGCCCCCTACACACTAAACCCCAGCCCCCTACACACTAAACCCTAGCCCCCTACGCACTAAACCCTAGCCCCCTACACACTAAACCCTAGCCCCCTACATACTAAACCCTAGCCCCCTACACACTAAACCCCAGCCCCCTACACACTAAACCCCAGCCCCCTACACACTAAACCCCAGCCCCCTACATACTAAACCCCAGCCCCCTACACACTAAACCCCAGCCCCCTACACACTAACCCTAGCCCCCTACACACTAAACCCTAGCCCCCTACGCACTAAACCCTAGCCCCCTACACACTAAACCCTAGCCCCCTACGCACTAAACCCCAGCCCCCTACACACTAAACCCTAGCCCCCTACATACTAAACCCTAGCCCCCTACACACTAAACCCCAGCCCCCTACACACTAAACCCTAGCCCCCTACACACTAAACCCTAGCCCCCTACACACTAAACCCTAGCCCCCTACATACTAAACCCTAGCCCCCTACAC
>NW_028176207.1:0-7748 GCF_949987555.1 Borostomias antarcticus
GAGGCCGGACCCTGACCTGAGGACTCTCCCCAGCTGAGTCCAGCCTCTCTGAGGAGCCGCTGGTGGTCCCGGCCCCCTCCCCGCGGGGGGCGCCCCCTGTCACCGGGGAGGCTAGCGGCAGGTCGCTGGCGTAGCCCGACTCCTGGGCGGAGGACGACACGCCCCCCGGCCCCAAACCTGGGGGGTCCGGGCCTGCTGGCGGGGGGGTCGTGTCCTCCGCTTCGGCCCGGCGCACGTCGTCCTCGTCCTCCTCCGAGAGCCGGACCTTGAGGACGTTGTCCGTGACGGGGGAGGGGACGGGGGGCTCGGCCCGCACCTCCACCTCGCCCTCGCCCCTCCCCCCTCCCTCCCTGCCACACGGGGGAGCCGAAGTCGCCGGGGTAAACGGTCCGCACCACGCACAGCTTCCCCCCCGGCCCCTCGCGGATGTGGACCACCCCTTTGCGCTCCCTCGCCACAGGGGGGGCCGCCACGCCCGGGGAACCCCCCCCCGCACCCCCTCCTCCCCCTCCTCCTCCATCCTCCGTTTCCAGTTCTTGTCTCTCGTCCGTTTTGGGCCGGAGGATCCAGGGTCTCTCCAGGACCCCCTGGACCTTCTCCCTGACCAGGAACACTCGCCCCCCTCCCGGCATGGTGCTCCTGGGGGCCGGTGGAGGGCTGGGGGGCGCCCCTGGCTGCTGGAGGTGGTCGTGGTGGTGGTGGTGGGGGGGGTCGTTCTCAGAGGGCCGCTTGTCCCCCTCCTCCTCTCCTCCTCCTCCTCCCCAGCCTGGGAGGACTCCTTCCTCCGGGCGGGGCTGGGCTCGGGGGACAGGTCCAGCACCCTGCTCCCCCCCAGACCCCCCCATGCTGGCGCTCACGTAGTCCGAGGGGGGCGGGGCCAGAGGCCGGACGGTGACCTTCTCCTTTTCCTCCTCCTCCTCCTCCTTCTCTCTGGCTACGCGGCGTCTCTCTCTCTCCGCCTCCCCCTCCTCCTCCGTCGCTCCTTTCCGCCGTTTCTTTCCCTTGCGCCGTCGTCGGAATCGGAGGCGTCTTTTCTGGGGGAGGGGCCGGGCGCCGGCTGGCCCCGCCTCCTGGGGCGGCCTCACGCACCCCATGGAGCTTCCATCTCGGGGGGCGGGGGACGGGGAGCAACGGTCCTCGGTCCGACAGAAGGAACCCTAACCCCTGATATCGGTCCCGGAGGGGACAGAAGAGGACAGGCAGGTCCCGGAGGGGACAGAAGAGGACAGGCAGGTCCCGGAGGGGACAGAAGAGGACCGGCAGGTCCCGGAGGGGACAGAAGAGGACAGGCAGGTCCCGGAGGGGACAGAAGAGGACAGCCAGGTCCCGGAGGGGACAGAAGAGGACCGGCAGGTCCCGGAAGGGACAGAAGAGGACCGGCAGGTCCCGGAGGGGACAGAAGGGGACAGGCAGGTCCCGGAGGGGGTTTTATTCAAGTCAAGGACACACAGCCATGGGTCTGTCAGCACAACAGAGCAGCAACGGCAGCAGAGGTGAGCAGAAATAGACTTGGCTGAGGTCTGGCCTGGCCTGGTCTGGTCTGGCCTGGTCTGGTCTGGTCTGGTCTGGTCTGGTCTGGTCTGGTCTGGTCTAGCCCACAGTACGGTTTGACACCCCTGAACGGCCGAGAGTCCACAAGAAGGAGGGAGGGCCGGTCCGGTTCTCCTCAGCCCACGGTCCGGTTCTCCTCAGCCCACGGTCCGGTCTGGTTCTCCTCAGCCCACGGTCCGGTCCGGTTCTCCTCAGCCCACGGTCCGGTCCGGTTCTCAGCCCGTGGTCGTTTCACGCTCTGTCCACACGGGTCTGTTAGGAGCGCGGGCTGTCTGGCGCCACGGCGACAATCACAACATGATCTCTGGATTGCTGTGTGTCGCTCCGCTGTGTGTGTGTGCGTGAGACGCAAAGGGACACACACACTCTCGTGGACACACACTCTCTCGTAAACACACGCTTTCACGCGTGCGGCGTATCGGACTCTGCCACAGAAAAACACCTCCTCTCCACTTCCTCCATCCCGACCACAGGCGCGTACGAAGCCACTCGCTGGCACTTATGTTCACTCTGAGTTTTGTTTACCCTCCACACGGTTCTGCTATCCAAGTATGGTTCTTTACCCAGGCTCCCCTCTGCTACCCACCTTCATACATTATGGATGTGAGAACGTTATTGCAGTGAGAGCTCATCCGTGGCTGTAGTAGCAGCAGCAGCAGCAGCAGTAGCAGTAGTAGTAGTGTAGCGGTGGTGGTTGCTGTGTTGTCGGCAGCTTTCTAGCAGCGTGGGCGTCTCGTTCTGCCAAACCAGCTCCTGAGAGCAGACAGGCGGTGGGCGGGCTGGAGAGAGTGTCGTCAGCCAGTCGTCCGACAGCTTGTTATAAAAAAAAAACTGTAAACGGGGCACCCGCGGTTGATGGCCCCTCCTCTCCTACGCGATCCCTTCCGTCCGCCGAGCCGGCGTGCGGCGCTGCGATCGTGTTCCTCCCGGGTTCTCGCCGCCTCTGCCCTCGGGATCTACGTTAGAACAACGTCACGTCCACAACCGAGAGAGAACGTTAGATCAAAGCGATGTAGTTCTACTTGAGGTGGACCTGAGAGGAGAACGGGGACGCCGTCTCGGAGGTGGAGCTCTGAGGTCTGGCGTCTCCGGAGGGTCAAGGTGAGTTTAGGAGAACGAAGAATCCGGTCATAATCCTCAACATCCCAGAATGCAACCTGGCCTCAGACGTGATGAGAGACCTGTGACTCGCAGACGGTCAGTAACGCCACCCAGGTGACCAGGTTAACTACAGGATTCACAGAACCTTGACCGGTGACGACTGCCCAGAATCACGCTGCCTCTCCCCCCGACCGTCTGGATCTCTCACGGGGAGCAAAGCCTCCTGGGTAACGGGATGACTTCACAACGCCCCGGGTCCTGGTGGCCGTCTGTCGGGCTGGCGGTATCTCCTCCTCTCCGCAGGCTGGCGGTATCTCCTCCTCTCCGCTGGCTGGGGTCGCCGCGGCGTTAGCATCGGACAGTATCCCCGCCGTCGAGATGACTCCCCGAGCCGAGCGTGTGTGTGTGTGTGCGCAGGAAACAGACACACCGGCGGACGAGCGGTTAAAGAGACACTCCCTCATTCGTTCGCTCGCTCTCTCCTCCTCTCTCTCTCTCCGTTCGTCTCCTCTGGTCCGGCGAATCGAATTAGCCGGGCGAGCGAGCGGTCTGGTCAGCGCCGAGCTAGGGCTCTCTCTCCTCACCTCCCTCCGCTCGTAGCTTCCCACTGAGGAGGAGGTCCCGCTGGCTCCTGCCCCATCGCCGGTTAGAGAAGAGAGGGATGGAGGGAGGAGGAGGAGGAGGTGGAGGAGACGAGGAGGAGGGTAGGGTTGTTCCGGTCGAAGGGAGGGCAAGGTTCCATCAGACACGGCAAGCCTGAATTGATCCAATTGATACGGCGGTCTCTCCAGAGAGAGGCAAAGAACTGTGCGTGTGTGTGTGCGTGTGTGTGTGTGTGTGTGTGTGTGGCTTGGGGGCTAGGCGACCCTCTGATCAGCTGAGTGAGAGCACTCTGCTATGTGTGTGTGTGCGTTTGTGTCTTCGGTGTATTTGTTTGTGTGTGTGTGTGTGTGTGTGTGTGTGTGTGTGTGTGTGTGTCGTCGGCGCGTTGAGGCCTTTAGTTTCGGGGGAAGCCGGGAGCCCCAGTAACAGCAAGCAGCCTGTATTCCCCTCTCTCTCTCTCTCTCTCTCTCTCCTCCGTTCTATCCCTCGTTCTTTAGCAGACACTGGCAGGCTGAGAAAGTGTCTTGATCTCCAGGCTGCTGCAGCCTCTCTCTCTACGCTGCTGCTGCTGCTTCTCTATCTCTCTCTCCCTCCCTCCCTCCCCTTCTCTTCTCCTCCTATCCGCTTCCTCGTTACTCACACCCACCCTCCTCCCCTCCCTCCCTCCCTCCCTCTCTCTCTCTCGCTCTCTCTCTCTCTCTCTCTCTCTCTCTGGCTCACTCTCTGAGCTCAGAGCAATTGGTGCCACACAAACACTCTCTCTCTCTCTCTCTCTCTCTCAGATGCACACACAGACACACACACACACACACACACACACACACACACACACACAGACGAGACATTCGCAGCTCCGCTAGTGACGGAGAGAGAGGAAATCAAACTGATGCATCTCTGCAATACCAGGAGCAGAACCCCCATCTGATCCTCGCTCCCCTCCGATCTCCACCCATCCCCAAGTTAGGAGGAGAGGGGGGTGGGGGGTTCGGAGTACTGACGCAAGTTGAAAGAGACGTGGGGGGGGGGTGGAGGAGTAAGAGGAGGGGGGGGGGGAGGAGTAAGAGGAGGGGGGGGGGGAGGAGTAAGAGGAGGGGGGGGGGGCAGCCAGCCACGGCATTAAGAGACAGAAGAGACGGACAGAGAGAGAGGGACAGAGAGAGGGAACGGAAAGGAGGACAGAGTAAAGGAAGGGTAGAAAAAGGACTGCGAGATGGATGCATCCTGCACATACACACACACACACACACACACACACACACACACACACACACACACGCCCACACGCACACACGCACGCACACACACACACACACACAAGCTCCGACCCACCCCCTTACACAGCAGCCCTCCCCTCTGCGGGCCCCAGGGGGCGCTCTCTCCACCACAAACAGAGCAGCTCCCGATACCAGCCTGACTGATGGATGAGGTGTTCTCCAGAGATGGAGGGATGAGGCCTTCTCTCCAGGGACAGGGGAACAGAGGGATGACAGAGGGATGACAGCTCTCTCTCATTAGCCCCATGCCAGACGTCAGGCACTAATCACACACACACACACACACACACACGCACACACACACACACACGCACACACACACACGCACACACGCACACACGCACACACGCACACACACACACACACACACACACACACACACACACACACACACACACACACACACACACTGGAAATGACTGGGCTTTAGAGTCCGGTAGCTCCCTGGTTCCAGGTCAGTTTAGCTTTTTAACCTCCTCATGATGAACATTAGTAGAGACCAGCTTCCAGCAGATCTTGGATCAGTGCTAAAGGGACAGAAGCAGAGCAGCTGTCCCATCTGTCTGGCTGAGCCTCCTACCGGGTCAGGGATTAAAACAGCCTATCACAGCCTGCATGAGGCCCAGGGAACCAACCAGGGAACCACAGCTCAGTGAGAGGCGGGGCTACTCGGGAGAGCTGGCTGGTGTTTGGCTGAGGATCAGCTCGGGTCTGGTGCCGAGCTCACTGGTGACCCCTGGTGGTGAGGGAGAGGGACTGCAGCCAGGCTGACACCCCTGTTGCATCAGGGTGCTGGATTTCAAACAACAACAAGCCCGTTTACCTCAGTGTGTGTGATCAGAATACAGCTCTGGTCCACCCCCGTTTACCTCAGTGTGTGTGATCAGAATACAGCTCTGGTCCACCCCCGTTTACCTCAGTGTGTGTGATCAGAATGCAGCTCTGGTCAGAATGCAGGTTCACACCAGCTGGGAGGGAAATAAAGGCACAATGCAGACGTTTTCCCAGCATCTGATCAACAGGGAAACGTGCGGCTTACAGATAAATAACAGCATGTGTGTTTAGATGTTTTGGGAGCGCTTGATCAGTAACAGATGTACAGACCATCGTAATAATATACTGTGTGAATGATATACATCCCCTGCACTATGCAGTGATATGCATGTAAGACTCTTTTACTGTCAAAGTCAGAAGACAGAGATTACAAAACAGAAACAACAACTGTAAATGGCACTCGTGGTTTTCCGTCTGTAGGCTAGTGATAAAACTAGAGAACAGGACAACAGTCACACGGTCAGAGAGACAGACAGTTGTGACTTGCGGGAGTTCTGTCTGAGTTGAAGGGTCTATCTGCCGAGCCAGAGTGTGGTCAGAGCTCACTGGCTCTCTACCAATGAGACTTGTCCTCAGAACAACTCAATGAAATGAGGTCATAGGCCTGGAACATAGGCTCGTCCAATCAGATACGTACTTCCTGGAAGCAAACCCCAGAGGGGCAGGGTTTCCTGGAATGGCTGAACTCGGTTCCCCAGCCGTCCCTCTGACTCCCGAAACACTTCAGTCTCTCTCTCTCTCTCTCTCTCTCCCTCCCTCTGACTCCCCAAACACTTCAGTCTCTCTCTCTCTCTCTCTCTCTCTCTCCCTCCCTCTGACTCCCGAAACACTTCAGTCTCTCTCTCTCCCTCCCTCTGACTCCCGAAACCCTTCAGTCTCTCTCTCTCCCTCCCCTCTGACTCCCGAAACACTTCAGTCTCTCTCTCTCCCACCCTCTGTACTCAATCAACTGTCTCTCTCTCTCCCTCTCTCTCTCTCTCTCCCTCTCTCTCTCTCCCTCCGACTCCCGAAACACACACTCCCGAAACACACTTCAGAAACACACTTCAGAAACACACACTTCAGAAACACACACTTCAGAAACACACACTTCAGAAACACACTTCAGTCTCTCTCTCTCCCACCCTCTGTACTCAATCAACTGCCTCTGTGACCTCTCTCTCTCTCTCACTCTCTCTCTCTCTCCCTCTCTCTCCCTCTCTCTCTCTCCCTCTCTCTCCCTCTCTCTCCCTCTCTCTCCCTCTCTCTCCCTCTCTCTCTCTCTCCCTCTCTCTCTCCCTCTCTCTCTCTCCCCCCTCCAACACCTCGAGGCCTCATCCATCAGCTTGGGTTATCCCCCTCTCCCTCGTTCCACATCACAGCTCCCTCCCTCCCTCCCTCCCTCCCTCCCACCACCACACTGCTGAATCACGCCGATTGAATTGGAGGCCGAGTCATGCGCTCATGTCACCATGGCAACCAGCTGGCAGTGTCACCTTGTGTAGTGACCTCGTTGGGAATGTCTGCTCACAGCACGCCCTACATTACATTACATTACAGTCATTTAGCAGACGCTTTTATCCAAAGCGACTAACAATAATTGCATTTAACGTAGGAAGAGTCAATGTACTACTACTTGCCAGAACTCACAAGTGCATCTTCTCTCTAAAACAAGTGACTAAGAGCATCATCTAGTGCTGAAGGCAAAGTGCAAGAATAGCAATCTAAAGTACAGTGCAATATAATATAATAAGTGCTTAGGTGAAGCTCCCTAGTGGCCACTGGCCAGATGGTGATATGTAACCCGTTTGAAATCAAGCCCATTCATAGTCAATCCAACCATAGTCATTCCCTCAGTTCCTCTCACAGTCAGAAAGATGGTCCCAGTCAAGGACACAGCAAGGGCTTGTTGCTATGCTGCTGGCTACATGGTCTGCCAGAGCAATGCTGCTAACGTTAGCTCTCTCTGTTGTGTGCTATGCTAACGTTAGCTCTCTCTGCTGTGTGCTATGCTAACGTTAGCTCTCTCTGTTGTGTGCTATGCTAACGTTAGCTCTCTCTGTTGTGTGCTATGCTAACGTTAGCTCTCTGTGTTGTGTGCTATGCTAACGTTAGCTCTCTGTGTTGTGTGCTATGCTAACGTTAGCTCTCTCTGTTGTGTGCTATGCTAACGTTAGCCCTCACCCTCACACTAACCCAGAGTGACAGCAGAGGACAAGGCTGGCAGATCAACAGCACCATTAGCTCTAAGCACTGCCACAGCTCAGCCTGTCTGACACACTGTCTCTGTGTGTGTGTGTGTGTGTGTGTGTGTGTGTGTGTGTGTGTGTGTGTGTGTGTGTGTGTGTGTGTGTGCGTGTGTGTGTGTGTGTGTGCGTGTGTGTGTGTGTGTGTGTGTGTGTGAGA
>NW_028176206.1:5000-15000 GCF_949987555.1 Borostomias antarcticus
AGCAGATAACCCCTCGGTCCATCCAGCCATTGTTCATCCTGCTGACGCCTGCGTAGCCCTACATCACCTGACACCAGCCAGCCAATCAGTCAACCAGCCAACCAGCCAACCAGCCAACCAACCAGCCAGCCAATCAGCCAGCCAATCAGCCAACCAACCAGCCAATCAGCCAGCCAATCAGCCAGCCAGCCAACCAGCCAACCAGCCAGCCAGCCAACCAACCAATCAGCCAACCAGCCAACCAACAGCCAACCAGCCAGCCAATCAGTCAACCAGCCAACCAGCCAACCAGCCAGCCAGCCAACCAGCCAATCAGCCAACCAGCCAACCAACAGCCAACCAGCCAGCCAATCAGTCAACCAGCCAACTAGCCAACCAACCAACCAACCAACCAGCCAATCAGCCAACCAACCAACCAACCAGCCATGCCCCCGGAGGACCACACTGAGGAGGGAGAGAGGGGGGGAGAGGGAGGGAGAGAGAGGGAGGGAGGAGATAAAGGGACAGGTAGAAAGAAAAAGAGCGAGAGAGAGAAAGGGAGAGAGAGGGAGAGAAAGAGGGGGAGAGAGAGAGAGGGAGAGAGGGAGGAGATAGAGACAGAGATAGAGGAACAGGTAGAAAGAAAAAGAGCAAGAGAGAAGGAAAGGGAGAGAGGGATAGAAAGGGGGGAGAAAGAGAGGGGGAGAGAGAGAGAGAAAGAGAGGGAGAGAGAGGGAGGGAGGAGATAAAGAGACAGAGATAGAGGAACAGGTAGAAAGAAAAAGAGCGAAAGAGAGAAAGGGAGAGAGAGGAAGAGAAAGAGGGGGAGAGAGAGAAGGAGAGAGAGAGGGAGAGAGAGAACTCTCCCTGCCCCCACGGTCTGACAGTCCGTGATTAAGTTTTTCGTACAGACTGAAAGTGGTTCGCAGATCAAGGTCACACAGATAGTGTGAAGAAGAGAGAGGGTGTGTGTGTGTGTGTGTGTGTGTGTGTGTGTGTGTGTGTGTGTGTGTGCGCGTGTGTGTGTGTGCGTGCAGGTGTGTGTGAGTTAAGAGAGACAGATAGAGAGTGGTACGTTCAGAGAGAAGGTGGGAGAGAGAGAGGAGAGACACGCTCAGTGAGGGGGGAGAGAGAGAGAGGAGAGACACGCTCAGTGAGGGAGGAGAGAGAGAGAGAGGAGAGACACGCTCAGTGAGGGGGGAGAGAGAGGAGAGACACGCTCAGTGAGGGAGGAGAGAGAGGAGAGACACGCTCAGTGAGGGAGGAGAGAGAGGAGAGACACGCTCAGTGAGGGAGGAGAGAGAGAGAGAGAGGAGAGACACGCTCAGTGAGGGAGGAGAGAGAGAGAGGAGAGACACGCTCAGTGAGGGGGGAGAGAGAGAGGAGAGACACGCTCAGTGAGGGAGGAGAGAGAGGAGAGACACGCTCAGTGAGGGAGGAGAGAGAGAGAGAGAGGAGAGACACGCTCAGTGAGGGAGGAGAGAGAGAGAGGAGAGACACGCTCAGTGAGGGGGGAGAGAGAGAGGAGAGACACGCTCAGTGAGGGGGGGGAGAGAGAGGAGAGACACGCTCAGTGAGGGAGGAGAGAGAGAGAGGAGAGACACGCTCAGTGAGGGGGGAGAGAGAGGAGAGACACGCTCAGTGAGGGGGGAGAGAGAGAGAGAGAGGAGAGACACGCTCAGTGAGGGGGGAGAGAGAGAGAGAGACACGCTCAGTGAGGGGGGAGAGAGAGGAGAGACACGCTCAGTGAGGGGGGAGAGAGAGAGGAGAGACACGCTCAGTGAGGGAGGAGAGAGAGAGAGGAGAGACACGCTCAGTGAGGGGGGAGAGAGAGAGAGAGAGGAGAGACACGCTCAGTGAGGGAGGAGAGAGAGGAGAGACACACTCAGTGAGGGGGGAGAGAGGAGAGACACGCTCAGTGAGGGGGGAGAGAGAGAGAGGAGAGACACGCTCAGTGAGGGAGGAGAGAGAGAGAGGAGAGACACGCTCAGTGAGGGAGGAGAGAGAGAGAGGAGAGACACGCTCAGTGAGGGGGGAGAGAGAGAGAGGAGAGACACGCTCAGTGAGGGAGGAGAGAGAGAGAGGAGAGACACGCTCAGTGAGGGAGGAGAGAGAGAGAGGAGAGACACGCTCAGTGAGGGGGGAGAGAGAGAGAGAGAGGAGAGACACGCTCAGTGAGGGGGGAGAGAGAGAGAGGAGAGACACGCTCAGTGAGGGAGGAGAGAGAGAGAGGAGAGACACGCTCAGTGAGGGGAGAGAGAGAGAGAGAGGAGAGACACGCTCAGTGAGGGGGGAGAGAGAGAGAGAGAGGAGAGACACGCTCAGTGAGGGAGGAGAGAGAGGAGAGACACGCTCAGTGAGGGGGGAGAGAGGAGAGACGCTCAGTGAGGGAGGAGAGAGAGAGAGGAGAGACACGCTCAGTGAGGGGGGAGAGAGAGAGAGGAGAGACACGCTCAGTGAGGGGGGAGAGAGAGAGAGAGGAGAGACACGCTCAGTGAAGGGGGAGAGAGGAGAGACACGCTCAGTGAGGGAGGAGAGAGAGAGAGGAGAGACACGCTCAGTGAGGAGAGAGAGAGAGGAGATACACGCTCAGTGAGGGGGGAGAGAGAGAGAGAGACACGCTCAGTGAGGGGGGAGAGAGAGAGAGAGGAGAGACACGCTCAGTGAGGGAGGAGAGAGAGAGAGGAGAGACACGCTCAGTGAGGGGGGAGAGAGAGGAGAGACACGCTCAGTGAGGGGGGAGAGAGAGAGAGAGACACGCTCAGTGAGGGGGGAGAGAGGAGAGACGCTCAGTGAGGGGGGAGAGAGAGAGAGGAGAGACACGCTCAGTGAGGGAGGAGAGAGAGAGAGGAGAGACACGCTCAGTGAGGGTGGAGAGAGAGAGAGAGAGGAGAGACACGCTGAGTGAGGGGAGAGAGAGAGAGAGGAGAGACACGCTCAGTGAGGGAGGAGAGAGAGAGAGGAGAGACACGCTCAGTGAGGGGGGAGAGAGAGAGAGAGAGAGAGAGGAGAGACACGCCCAGTGAGGGAGGAGAGAGGAGAGACACGCTCAGTGAGGGGAGAGAGAGAGGAGAGACACGCTCAGTGAGGGGGGAGAGAGAGAGGAGAGACACGCTCAGTGAGGGGAGAGAGAGAGAGGAGAGACACGCTCAGTGAGGGAGGAGAGAGAGAGAGGAGAGACACGCTCAGTGAGGGAGGAGAGAGAGAGAGAGAGGAGAGACACGCTCAGTGAGGGAGGAGAGAGAGAGAGGAGAGACACGCTCAGTGAGGGGAGAGAGAGAGAGGAGAGACACGCCCAGTGAGGGGGGAGAGAGAGAGAGGAGAGACACGCTCAGTGAGGGAGGAGAGAGAGGAGAGACACGCTCAGTGAGGGGGGAGAGAGAGAGGAGAGACACGCTCAGTGAGGGGGGAGAGAGAGAGAGGAGAGACACGCTCAGTGAGGAGAGAGAGAGGAGAGACACGCTCAGTGAGGGAGGAGAGAGAGAGAGGAGAGACACGCTCAGTGAGGGGGGAGAGAGAGAGAGGAGAGACACGCTCAGTGAGGGAGGAGAGAGAGAGAGGAGAGACACGCTCAGTGAGGGAGGAGAGAGAGAGAGGAGAGACACGCTCAGTGAGGGAGGAGAGAGAGAGAGGAGAGACACGCTCAGTGAGGGAGGAGAGAGAGGAGAGACACGCTCAGTGAGGGAGGAGAGAGAGAGAGGAGAGACACGCTCAGTGAGGGGGGAGAGAGAGAGAGAGACACGCTCAGTGAGGGGGGAGAGAGAGAGGAGAGACACGCTCAGTGAGGGGAGAGAGAGAGAGGAGAGACACGCTCAGTGAGGGAGGAGAGAGAGAGAGGAGAGACACGCTCAGTGAGGGGAGAGAGAGAGAGGAGAGACACGCTCAGTGAGGGGGGAGAGAGAGAGAGGAGAGACACGCTCAGTGAGGGAGGAGTGAGAGAGAGAGAGAGACACGCTCAGTGAGGGAGGAGTGAGAGAGAGGAGAGACACGCTCAGTGAGGGAGGAGTGAGAGAGAGAGAGACACGCTCAGTGAGGGGGGAGAGAGAGGAGAGACACGCTCAGTGAGGGGAGAGAGAGAGAGGAGAGACACGCTCAGTGAGGGAGGAGAGAGAGAGAGGAGAGACACGCTCAGTGAGGGGAGAGAGAGAGAGGAGAGACACGCTCACCCCACACATCTGGGGTTCTTAGCGGCGGTGGATTCTAAATCATGCAGAATCAAAAAGATCAGGGAAAATCTGCACTCACAAATAAGTTTAAATGTTTATTTAATGTAACGCAGAGTTCAGCAGCAAACAAGGAACGCGTCTCAGACCTCCAGCCTTCGCTAGCGTACTAGACAGACAGACAGACAACCAGACAACCAGACAGACAACCAGACAGACAGACAGACAACCAGACAGATAACCAGACAGACAGACAGACAGACAGACAGACAGACAGACAGACAGACAACCAGACAACCAGACAGACACAGACAGACAGATAACCAGACAGACAGATAACCAGACAGACAGACAGACAACCAGACAGACACAGACAGACAGATAACCAGACAGACAGATATCCAGACAACCAGAAAGGCAGACAGAATAGACAGACAGATAACCAGACAGACAACCAGACAGACAGATAACCAGACAGACCGATAATCAGACAGACAGACAAACAGATATCCAGACAGACAGAAAACCAGACAGACAGACAACTAGACAGACAGACAGGCATCCGCACCTCTGTATCCCCCCACCTCCCTCCCCCCTCCCCCCTCCTCCCTCCCTCCCTTCCTCTCCTCTCCTAATTGCTGCTCTCTTTTAAACGACAGATTTATCTTGCTACTGTTGCTGATAGCACACAATTCAATTCATTTTACACTGTAGTAGCAGGAGCAGGCAGGGCTGGGCCGGGGGGGGGGGGACGGGGGGGGGGGGCCGGGGGGGGGGCGTGACATTTACAAAGTGCCCTGGTTCTGTCGCAGGTCACCGTTATGTGAACAAGTAATGATGCTGGAACAGGGCTGTGTGTGTGTGTGTGTGTGTGTGTGTGTGTGTGTGTGTGTGTGTGTGTGTGTGTGTATGTGTGTGTGTGTGAGTGTGTGTGTGTGTGTGTCACCTGGAGAGTATAGAGTTTTAGGCCAGGTGGTTCTAGATCAGGCTGGTGGATAAAACAGGACTGTGTGTGTGTGTGTGTGTGTGTGTGTGTGTGTGTGTGTGTGTGTGTGTGTGTGTGTGTGTGTGTGTGTGTGTGTGTGTGTGTAGCTACAAGAGAGGACAGGTCTTCAACCACATTTCTCCTCACCAGGTTAACATGAAGGACCTCTGTGGACCAATCACACGCCCTTATACTCTGCACTTAGCAACCGCTCCCCTCAACACGAAACAACAGCACACACACACACACACACACACACACACACACACGCACACACACACGCACACACAAAGAAAACAGATAAATAAATAACACAAAAAGAAAGAGAAGTACTATTTCCTTTTAAGCGACCAGAATAACCAATGAATTATTTAGCCTTTAGGCCTTGTATTTTCTAAAACTAAAAATAAAGACAATGTTTTTGGAGTGAAAAAAGGAGAGAGAGAGAGAGAGAGAAAGAGCAAAATGTTTGAGAGTTTCAACAAAAGATGATCCATTTGAGCGAGAGAACTGTAACATCTACTCTCTGGTGGCAGCTTCAACAGAGAGAGAGAGAGAAGAGAGAGAGGAGAGGGAGGAGAGAGGAGAGAGAGGGAGGAGAGGGAGGAGAGAGGAGAGAGAGAGAAGAGAGAGAGGAGAGGGAGGAGAGAGGAGAGAGGAGAGAGGAGAGAGAGGGAGGAGAGAGAGGGAGGAGAAGGAGAGAGAGGGGAGAGGAGAGGGAGGAGAGGGAGGAGAGAGGAGAGAGGGGGAGGAGAGGGAGGAGAGGGAGGGAGGAGAGAGAGGAGAAAGGAGAGAGGGGGAGGAGAGGGAGGGAAAGAGAGAGATTCCTGACCATGTGAAGAACAGGTCTAGGTTAACTTCAGGTGCTTGATAATCTCCATCGAGGAGGATCAGGTTTAATCTTGACTAGCACTGACTGTGGAGCCTAACGCCCTTCAGTGCTGTAGCAGACAGACAGGCTGGCTGAGGGTAGCTCCATTATAGTATAGTTAATATTATAGTATAGATACTCTATGTAGGGTAGCTCTGTTATAGTATAGTATATATATAGTACAGTAGATAATATTTTTTACTGGGGATCATCAAGGGATACTTCTGCACTTTTAACACTTAACTGCACTTAACTTGTCTTCCATTTTTAGCTAGCTAGCTAGCTATACGATTTTATTAGCTAGTTAGCTATACGTTTTTAGTTACCTAGCTAGCAATACATTTTTAGTTAGCTAGCTAGCTATATGTTTTTGCCTTAGTTAAAAACGGTTATTTAGGCTACAACACTAAAAGCTTCATGTGAGACATGAGCACACAATGTTGATTAGCTAAATGCAAAAATATAGCCTACATCCAAACAACAAAAACGACAAATAACACAAGAGACATGGAAGAGACAAGAATATCCTAACGTTCAGTTATTAGCATACTTTTATATAGCTTTAGCAGACAAGCGTTTCTGTGCAGGAAATCCCATGCATTAATCCAACTTTAGGTCACATTGTATGTCGCCAGCCACCTTCCATAAAAAAAGGCGAATCCCAATCGATCCCAGGACTAGAACGACGCGAGTGTGCGGGCTTCCATAGTGTAATTGTTTGTTGTTTAATTGATTAGATTGTTTTAATTGATTTTGTATGCATTTGTTTTGTTTGTGTCTATTGTGAACTCGTCAACCCTGAAAATGAGGGAAACCTCAGTGCTTTTACGAGGCAAAATAAAGGTTTGAAATGAATTGAATGAATGAATAGAAAACATTAGGAGCTTAATCATTTGAATGGCGTGTCGTGGCGCTTTCAGATGCGATTTGCGGAGGCCTTGCCTCTCGCCTGGCCCACACACACACACACACACGGACGCACACACACACACACACACACCCGCACGCACGCACAAACACAGCTGCACCATACCAGCCTAGCTCTAGCCTGGCCCACACACACACACCACACTAGCTGGCCTGATGAAGAATATGGTACCTCACTAGACATGAGCAGGAGGAGGAGTGGGGTTCAGAAGAGATGGATCTTCCTTTCTCTCTCACACACACACACACACACACACACACACACGCGCGCACACACACACATATGCGCGCACACACACACACACACACACACACACACACACACACACACACACACACACACACACACACACACACACACCTCTGCCAACTATATATCTATTCCCAACAAGATGGCCTCTGTGACAGCAGTCTCCCTGGGAGCAGTAAAGCTCTGGGAACACACTGTCTGCTTCTATTTATGAAGCTCTCCCAGAAAATACTGCGCACACACACGCACACAAACACACAGACACACACACACACACACACACACACAGATAAACGCACAAATGCACACATAAACACACACACATTCATCCACCTCTCCTCGAACTGCCTCCACCTCCTACTGCCCCCCCCCTTGTCTAACCTATTAATCTACAGTATTACCTCAACATAGTCATCCAGAGGACCCCACGCACACACACACACACACACACACACACACACACATACAGTACACACACACACACACACACACACACACACACATACAGTACACACACACACACACACACACACACACACACACACACACTTACACAATACACACACACACACAGACACACACCAACCTGATCGTATAGAAATAAACAAATTCTGCTTTGTGCTCCCAAACGCCTCATGCTACCGTTTGCGAAGCTAGCGCCTCCAGTGGCTGTAGACGATACAGCAGGTTAAGCAGCACAATGCTTTTGGGTTAAGGCATGAAAAACGAATTATTAAGCATGAACAAACAAACGGTTAATGCTGCAGTATATACGATTTTTATACAATTTTAAACATTTACATATTGCTACATTGCTCTGATAAATCGAGAGGGATTAGTGATCGAGCTCCTCTGTGAAAACCATGTCTTTGTAGACTGCCATTTGACTGCTACAGCAATTATAACTACAGTATTATCATAATTTGGTGTCGGGTTGACACAAGCATTTTTAAAAAGCATGTGCGCGTGCTGAGATCCAATCAGCAACAGGGGGCATTCTCCTATGGCCTTTTGGGTAGTGGGTACCCAAATCCACAAACCGTGATGGGAAGCAGACTGAACTGACTCTGACAGACTGAATTTTCTCTCAATGCTAGTTTGTAGCTAGCTCATAGCACGTAGCGTAAATGTTACATATTGAAGCTTTAATTTAGGTTTAGGCATGAAAAGCGAATGGGTTAGGTTAAGGTTAGGGTCAGGTTAGGGGGATACAGGTTTTGCACGGGCTCACAAATGTATATTGTACAACTACTTTTTGCACTCAACAAAGGTAATTCATCCAAAACAGGTTCCGTCAGCAACCTATCCAGTCTCAGGTAGGTACCCTCAGGTAAGTATCACTCTTAATCCTTATTGTCCATACAAATTTGAATTTGCGGTAAGACAACAGGTAATTATTCTACTCTTTCTTCATCTCTAGGATTGGTAAGTGTTCTATAAGAATGTCCTTCAACCATCTTGTATCTGTTACTTGGTTTCAGGAACCTACAGTATGTGTATGTGTCACCACGGCGGCTGTAGCTCAGTTGGTAGAGTGGGTCGTTCAGTGATCGAAGGGTCAGTAGTTCGAATCCCAGCTCCAACTGTCCACATGTCGAAGTGTCCTTGAGCAAGACACTTAACCCCAAATTGCTCCCAATGAGCAGGTTAGCACCTTGCATGGCAGCTACCGCCATTGGTGTGAATGTGTGTGTGAATGGGTGAATGAGAGGCCATTGTAAAGCGCTTTGAGTGCCGCTAAGGTGGAAAAGCGCTATATAAGTGCAGTCCATTTACCATTTACCATCGACGACTGGGGGTCTCTGGGGAGGAATATTCCTGTGACA
The DNA here is from genome assembly GCF_949987555.1 of Borostomias antarcticus. Taxonomy (NCBI): domain Eukaryota; kingdom Metazoa; phylum Chordata; class Actinopteri; order Stomiiformes; family Stomiidae; genus Borostomias; species Borostomias antarcticus. Next base: position 14,002 of record NW_028176206.1, read on the forward strand.
GGAGGGAGGAGGTACTGTAAGTATTTAGAGAATATCTCTTTACAGGTAAAAAGAGGGGGGAAGTACACACCTAGTGCTTAAAATTGCTATTACTGTAAAAGTGCCGAAAAGTTAGTGTTAGGCTTGTGGTCAGGGCTATGTATAGAAACGAGAAAGGAGAAGTCACATTGGGAGCTGACATGAAACAGTCACATTGTGCCGCTAGCCCAGTCGTCCTCTCCACCAGAACTCCGAACATTCCGCCACTCATTACTGTACTACCCTCATTCCAGCTATGTAGCTGCTGCATGAGACGCTAGCTAGCTAACACACGCTAGCATGAGACATTCTAGAGCGCAAAACAACACACAATCAACACACACACACACACACACAGATCTGAAGCTAATGAGCGTAACCAAGTCACCATGTTCATTACTAGAGGAGATGAAAGCAGGACAATAAAAGTTAGAGGTAGAGACAGTGAGGGGGCGGGAGTCTCCAACTGTTATACACACAACTACACGCACACACACACACACACACACACAACTGCACACACACACACACACACAGACAACTACACACAACTACAAACAACTACACACACACTAAACACAACTACACACACACAACTACACACAACTACACACACACTAAACACAACTACACACAACTACACACACACACGCACACACACACAACTACACACACACACACAGACACAACTACACACAACTACACACACACTTAACACAACTACACACAACTACACAAACTGAACACAACTACACACAACTATACACACACTAAACACAACTACACAACCATACACACACTAAACACAACTACACACAACTATACACCAGTGTTAATTTCGTTGACGAGAACTATGATGAAAACTATTCGTCAACGACATTTTTTGGGCTATCGTCACGAGACGATAACTAAATAAAAATGAATGTATGATGACAAAAACTATGACTATATCTATTCACATTTTCGTCAACAAATAAAAAC
>NW_028176205.1:0-17500 GCF_949987555.1 Borostomias antarcticus
TGTCTCCCTCTCTCTCTGTCCCCCCCTCTCTCTCCCCCCTCTCTCTCTGTCCCCCCCTCTCTCTCCCCCCTCTCTCTTTCTCCCTCTCTCTCTCCCCCCATCTCTCTCTTCCCCCTTCTCTCTCTGTCTCTACCTCTCTCTCTTTCTCCCTCTCTCTCCCCCCCTCTCTCTTCCCCCTTCTCTCTCTGCCTCCGTACATCTTTTTCTCTCCTCTCTCTTTCTCTCTCTCTACCTCAACTCTCTAAATTCGGTCCAAATCCTGTTTTCCGCCACCAAGCAGACATCCTGAGGGAGCGGAGCGTCTTTAAACAGGAAGTTAAACCCTCTTCCTGGCGCGGGGGACCACAATCCCCCTCGCTCGTGTCCACGACTCTGCTCATCCAAATATGACGCTTCACGTGAGCCCGCCCCCGCCCCCGCCCGGTGTTAAACTAACACGAAGGGACAAGTGAGGGACACATCCAGAGATTTAACGGACAGCTATTAGGGTCGGAGGAGGTGTACATAACAGCGCCTGCTGGAAATCAACATATAAAACGTGTCCTATATTCATTGATCTGCAGTAGGCCTAGGCTACTTGTTAACTTGTGCTGAGGGATTGTGTGTTCAGTAGGATAATACACGCTCCGGGGTAGAAGATTAACACGGAAGGGATCTGAGAAGGATGTTGATATCAAAGAATCAAACAGCTTTCCACTAATCATTTTGTCATCTTGAACAACTTTGATGGATTAAGCTTTGATGGATAGATTGAGGGCGCCTCTGTGTTGTGTAGTGTGGCAACAATAAGCCTTACTCTAGCGCCACCCTGTGGTTGGAGTTTGAATGGCTTTATTGCCAAACATGGGACAATAACTCGGAAATACCTTTGATTTAGGCTCCTATATAATCAACTAGACTACCACCTAAACTCATAACACATTGTTAGGTTATATAATAATATACTCACGAAATCTACCACTAACGTTCTTTCATTTCATGGTTTTATTACAAGCAATTATACAGTTCCTTGCCATTGAAAGCTACAGAAACACATTATCTACAGATATGAATCTGTTAAAAACTTTATACAAAAAAGACCCCAAAACTGTACATTAATTTAACATTACTACATGTTTTATATACGGTTGAGTGAAGAATGCACAGATTTAACGACAGTCACGGTTATGAATCACATCATAACGCTATGTTTCGATGCATTGTAAAAGAGATAAACATTCAGTTATCTGTGAAGGCTGTCTGTAAAGGAATACTTCAATGGCTTTCAAAGAGTCCAGAAAAACTGAGCCATACACACGGGTTTTTACCTCAGAGCCAAAGAGAAAATTGTACTTCAAGCTCATAAGCGTCAATTGATAATGTAGAAAGCAGAATTTTAAAGCTGTTGTCTCATTTTGACGATTATCTTCTGTTAATTGTACCTCTTTCACTAACTACTTTGGTTGTTACAAAACCGAATATCAACTCAAAATAAATAAAATGTTTGGTGACAAGAGTCTCTTCTGGATACAAAAAGTAGCTAAGATAAATATAAAAAGATCTACTTCAGATAACTTTGCTCAAGGGTAGCATCCATTTGGGGCGTCGGACCGCAACATAAAACATCTGTGCTGTTCTTCTAAAACGTCTGTGCTGTTTTTCTAGCACCACCAGTATCCCGAGTTCCTAAAATGTCCAGTGTGTTCGACCCATGCTGTGGTTCTGACCATCATGACTTCTCAACATCGGTGAACGAGCAAAGTCCCAGACCTTTGTTCGCTAGCGTTCATCTACGCCGTGTTTGCTAATTTAACCACAGCTTAGAGATAAGTACAGTAGGCTTCTCATACATTCAGATAACCCTGAGGGGTGTTTTCAGACACAGACACGACTACAAACAGCACAATGCAGGTCGACACTCCTCCCCCATACTACAAAATACTCTATTCAACCCTACAAACACTTAGAACCTACTTAGACGACAAAGACAAGATATTAGACAGAATATATCAAAAGAATCTCAGCGTTACATAATTTGATCGATACGGACAAAACAGTTGATGTGACGAGGAACAGTTCAAGTTTTCAAGCTCTTCTTGGGGAACAGAACATTGCGAGGAGAGGAGACGCCCCGTGAGGGAGAGAGGGTGGCAGGTATCTCCTGCTGTGTTCAGTAGGTTGGGAGAGAGAGACCGACGCTGCTGATATCCAGGTTCAGAAGGCGCTGCTCGACTCGCAGACACAAACTAAGCAGGGAAGCGGATCACTTCCTGTCTGAGTCTACCAGCAGGAAGTAGTCACATTTACAACACACAGGAAGTAGTGTACTGTAGATCGTTGAACTTTGACCTTTGCCTACTTTATAGTCATTCACTTGGTCACTCTGAGAATATTCCCTCACAGATGACTCATTTCTCCGTAAGCCTTGTCATGACACCAGCTGAAACATTGCAATGTGGTGATTGGCTCTGACCGTCATGTAATATCACCCTATAGCAGAAGGACCGCCATCACCACCTGACATTCATCTCACACACACACACACACACACACACACACACACACACACACACACACACTGGTGACAGTGGGGCATCCACTGGACCTGGTTAGAAGATAGGAGGGAGAGAGAGAGGCACTAGGGAGAGGGGAGGCAGAACAGGGTTAGTAGCACCTCTCTCTCTCTCTCCCTCTCTCTCTCTCTCTCTCCCTCTCTCTCTCTCTCTCTCTCTCTCATTAAAAACATCCATTCACTATCAGTGATTATGAGTGGTTCAGACAGACAGGTGATGACACCTCCACACACACGTTGAGTTCCCATACTTACACACAGAGTAACATGTCAGAGAGCAGTGGCCAGTCACAAGGGCCCTGCTTTCACACAGATAAATGTGTCCATACTGTCCTGAGCTGGGTCTAGTGGGGGGTCCTCCAAGCCCCTCCTCTCTCTGAGACGGACGCATCTGTCTGGCGGTTTGAGGGACGCTGCGCCAGGTGATGACGGAGGTGCATGGATGACAGGATGGATGCATGGATGACAGGATGGATGCATGGATGACAGGATGGATGGATGAGCGACAGGTGGTGAGGACAGAAGGAGCAAAAGGAGAAGATCCACACAGCCGTCACTTTGTGAGAAGAGAAGCAAAGAGAGAGAAAGGAAGGGAGGAGAGAAGAGGAGAGAAGAGGAGTGGAGAGAAGAGGAGAAAAGAAAAGAGGAATGGTGAGGAGAGGAGAAAAGAGGAGAGAAGAGAAGAGAAGAGAAGAGAAGAGAAGAGAAGAGAAGAGAAGAGAAGAGAAGAGAAGAGAAGAGAAGAGAAGAGAAGAGGAGAAGAGAGGAGAGAAGATTAGAGGAGAGAAGAAAAGAGGAGGGGAGAGAAGAGAAGAGGAGAGGAGAGGAGAGCAGAAACAAACATAACAGGAGAATCAGAACAGAGGGTGTGTGAGGGTTTGGCTGAGAGACTGAGAGAAGAGAGACCAGAAGAGAGACCAGAAGAGAGACCAGAGGCCCCACGCCCTGGTGCTGAATGTTTTGAGACGTCGCTGGTCTCACATGATCATCCTGCTCTCACCGGCATCTGGTGACGCTCTGCCGGCCGTCTAGACTAGAGTAGCTATAAAACCACTCTGATGTCTCATTCTTCAGTCTCCTGTCTAGTTTTTACATTTCTACGTTAGCTACCTTAACGGGGAGGGGCTTTAAGGCAGCATGGCTCGGTTCCAAACATACCCCTCCAGGCCGCTGTATTCATCTCTGGGATGAGGCAACGACTGACCAGGCCAGCCATAGAGGCCGGCCCGGGTCCATTTCTGCGCCCGCCACCCCTCTACACCTTAAACCCCGCCCAACCCGTCGACGTGAACAGATCTAACAGAGGACAGATGGGTCTGAGCTGAGTGTAATCAGACGCCGTGATGCTCCTTCAGTATTGTGAAGCGTAGGAGTGAGGGCAAGGGGGGGGGGGAGGCAGAAGGGGCCGAAATGGAACGCGGCCCACACCACCTTCTCTTTTCTCAGCGCTTATGCAGGTCACTCTGTGGGTGTTACGGCATTAGAGGGATCTCATCCAGAACGGTGTCCCCAGTTTGCTAGCGTAGCTCTAAGGGAGGGCGAAGACGCCTCAGCGTCTTGTAACAGCAGGAGGTGTCAGAGGAGAGGGACAGAGAGTGGGGACACACACACACACAGAACCACACGCAGAAAACACACACACACACACACACCAGATGGCTTCTATCTTCTACAGGCTAGGCTAAGCTAAGGGGAGCTACATGCTAGGCTAAGCTGAGGGGAGCTACATGCTAGGCTAAGCTAAGGGGAGCTATACTGTCGTGTCCTGGCCACTCACAGTGCGATAGGAGAACATAGTGAGGTTCTAGGACGCGTTCCTCCTGAACAGACGTGCACAGAGGCAACACCAGTTACTTCTGCAGGAAGCCATGACAGGAAGAGAGAGAACAGAGGTGTTGACAAACAAATATAATCACAGACGCAGGAGAGACGGTCAGTTAAAGCACATGCAGCACATTGGACAGCCTCAAGTTTGTTTGTTTGTTTGTGACATTTCTGTGTTTGTGACACCAGCGTAGCTGACACAGGGAACGTGAGCAGATACCCACGACCCCCTCAGTCCCCTCAGCTACAACGCCGGATCGGGAGAGTGTGTGTCCTCCGTGTGTGTGTGTGTGTGTGTGTGTGTGTGTGACCAGGTTCTCCAGTGGCGAGCAGTCCATCCAGACTCATTCCCGGGGGTCTAGATAGCAAGTCTGTGTATCGGGTGGGATTCGAACCGCTGACCTCCCCTTGTTAGAGTCCCCCCTCCCCCCACAAAAAAAAATGTGAGGGGGGTATTTGGGGCTTTAGCCAGTAGCTGGCAGGGTGACCCACGCGGGGTACTAAGCTGCAGTCTAGACCTGCAGTCTAAAACAGACCCAATCTGGTCTACACCGCGGTCTCGGGCGCCGCCCCGTTGTGGGCGTGGCCTTCACTGGAGTGACGGGAGCTGTCGACGAATCGGAGGAGCGGGGTGAAGGTGCAGTAGTCGGGCCTGCTCCGCCAGTGGGTGAACATGAGCTTTTTTTTTGCGGAGAACGGTTCGGACCTCCTGGCGGCGTTGGCGTCCCGAGGCTCCGCCCCCCTGGGCCGGGCCGGGGGAAGGAGGGAGGCTAGTGGCGTGAACTCGGACAGCTGACCCTCGTACAGCTTCTCGGCGTTCTGCGTTGGCGTCGGAGGGAGGGAGGGAAGAGAGGAGAGAGAGAGAGAGAGAAGTTACTATCCCTGTGCGAGGTCAGCACGCCGTCCGCGGCGACACCAGACACCGTTACCATGAGCGCGATAAAAACGCACGGCCGTTGAAAAACGTACATTCATGAACATGCAAGGCATAAAATAATAATAATAATAAAGTTGGTGTGAGTGGTATGAAGCGGTGAAATCCCAGAGTAGCTCTCATAGTCACCTGCAGTACCGTGGTGGAACACTAGAGGGCGTGAGTGCTCTACCGTACTGTGACGGGATTAGTACATGCCCCCCCAACACACGTGCACACACACACACACAGTCACACACACACCAATAAATACATGTGTGCGCACGCACACATGCACACACACACACACCGATAACCACACACACACACACACACACACACACACACACACACTCACACACTCGTCCTCTGCGTTAGTCCATCACCTCAACAATAGAAAGTCCCAAAGGCCAACCTATAGAAACACAGCATCACTGCAAACCACACACACACACACACACACACACACACACACACACACACACTCAACCCATGGGTGCGCAGGCCAGGCAGACCATAATAACCCCACACTCTTCAAACCCGTCAAAACGGCGAGGCGGCGGGGGGGGGTGAGAAGGGGCGGGGGGGGGGGGGGGCTGGTCCGTTACCGTGGCGATCCGAGGCTAGGCCTGGAAGCTGGTCACCCCCCCGTCTAGCAGGGAGTCACGGCTGTAGCGGGTCACGACCCTGTCAGCGCCCCTACCCACCCTCACCCGCTGAGGACACACACACACACGCGCACACACACACACACACGCACACGCACACACACGCACACACACACGACCACACACACACACACACAAACACTTGATATTTATAGAAAACACACACTCATTTCATAGCGTACGCCCCCCCCCCCCCCCACACACACACACACGTATGTCACACACATACCAGCGCACACACACACACACACACACACACACACACACCCACAGGGTGTCCAGGGCATGTTCTGGTCCTCCAGACCAGGGCTCGGCGCTCCTCGCTGGGAACCCCAGTTAGAGACGGCCCAGTACTGACCACCACGGACCGAGACGCTCTGGACACCGGCATGCAGGTGGACAGCTAGATACTGTAGACAGGTCCTGAGACCTGCTGACCACCACGTATAGAGATCATGGGACACCTACATGCAGGTGGACAGGTCAAACTGAGGACAGCAGAGACAGAAGGTGGACATGCAAAGACGAACCACAGGAGCACTGGCATGCAAGAGGACAGAGAGAGAGAGAGAGAGAGAGAGAGGGAGAGGGAGAGAGGGAGGGAGAGAGAGAGAGACAGGGAAAGAGAGGGGGAGAGAGAGACAGAGGGGGAGAGAGGGAGAGAGAGAGCGAAGGAGAGAGAGAGAGACAGAGGGGGAGAGAGAGAGGGAGAGAGAGTGAAGGAGAGAGAGAGAGGGGTAGAGAGCGGGGGAGCGAGGGCATGCGGAGGGGTAGAGAGCGGGGGAGCGAGGGCATGCGGAGGGGTAGAGAGCGGGGGAGCGAGGGCATGCGGAGGGGTAGAGAGAGGGGGAGCGAGGGCATGCGGAGGGGTAGAGAGAGGGGGAGCGAGGGCATGCGGAGGGGTAGAGAGAGGGGGAGCGAGGGCATGCGGAGGGGTAGAGAGCGGTCACCTCCTGGTCAGTCAGGCGGGGTGTTAGAAACTGATGCGGCTGGAGGTCTGGGAGAGCATAAAGATGGTGGACTGCTCCGAGTCAAGACACGGACGCTTGGTCTGCCCCAGCGACAGAGCCAGGACCACGGAGGAGGGGAGGAGGAGAAGAGGAGAGGAGGAGAGAGGGAGGAGAGAGGGAGGAGGAGAGAGAGGGGTTAATGGAAGTGGGGGTAGTAGTTCTTAGAAACAGCCATAGTGAAAACTGTTTCTCCTTCTTCCTCAGAGGTCAGAGTTCACTCAGTATGGACGGAGAAGGAGGGGAGGGGCTTTGGAGGTAGTGTACTTCCGGGTCGCGGAGGTCAAAAGGAGAGGTCAAAGGTGAGAGAGAGGAAACGACACCAAACGGCAGGAACCAGCAGCCGACAGGCCCTCAGCCCAGGCGTGGAACCCTGCACTACGTTCCAAAACACAGTTACGGTACGTGGAACCATTTATAACAAAAGAAGAATCCTCTGAAAAAAAGGTTTCATAAAGAACCTTTCAATGGAATCTTTGATCACTAGGGCAACAAGATACAGTATATAAACCTGATAAGATATATAAGATATATAAACCTGATAAGATATATAAACCTGATAAGATATATAAACCTGATAAGATATATAAACCTGATAAGATATATAAGATATATAAACCTGATAAGATATATAAACCTGATAAGATATATAAACCTGATAAGATATATAAGATATATAAACCTGATAAGATATATAAACCTGATAAGATATATAAGATATATAAACCTGATAAGATATATAAGATATATAAACCTGATCAGATATATAAGATATATAAACCTGATAAGATATATAAACCTGATAAGATATATAAACCTGATAAGATATATAAACCTGATAAGATATATAAGATATATAAACCTGATAAGATATATAAACCTGATAAGATATATAAACCCGATAAGATATATAAACCTGATAAGATATATAAGATATATAAACCTGATAAGATATATAAACCTGATAAGATATATAAACCTGATAAGATATATAAACCTGATAAGATATATAAACCCGATAAGATATATAAACCTAATAAGATACATAAACCCGATAAGATATATAAGATATATAAACCTGATAAGATATATAAACCTGATAAGATATATAAACCTGATAAGATATATAAACCTGATAAGATATATAAACCTCATAAGATATATAAACCTCATAAGATATATAAACCCAACGACCTGGTCCACAATGAGAATAACATTCATGGTGTGTGTGTGTGTGTGTGTGTGTGTGTGTGTGTGTGTGTGTGTGTATGTGTGTGTGTGTGTGTGTGTGTGTGTGTGTGTGTGTGTATGTGTGTGTGTGTGTGAGTGTGTGTGTGTGTGTGTCACCTGGATGCGCTCGGTGGTGGAGTGTGTGCGTGTGTGTGTGTTGTGTGTGAGTGTGTGTGTGTGTGTGTGTGTGTGTGTGTGTTACCTGGATGCGCTCGGTGGTGGAGTGTGTGTGTGTGTGTGTGTGAGTGTGTGTGTGTGTGTGTGTGTGTGTGTGTGTGTGTGTTACCTGGATGCGCTCGGTGGTGGAGTGTGTGTGTGTGTGTGTGTGTGTGTGTGTGTGTGTGTGTGAGTGTGTGTGTGTGTGTGTGTGTGTGTGTGAGTGTGTGTTACCTGGATGCGCTCGGTGGTGGAGTGTGTGTGTGTGAGTGTGTGTGTGTGTGTGTGTGTGTGTGTGTGTGTGTGTGTGTGTGTGAGTGTGTGTTACCTGGATGCGCTCCGTGGTGGAGTGTGTGTGTGTGTGTGTGTGTGTGTGTGTGTGTGTGTGTGTGTGTGTGTGTGAGTCACCTGGATGCGCTCGGTGGTGGAGTGTGTGTGTGTGTGTGTGTGTGTGTGTGAGTGTGTGTGTGTGTGTGTGTGTGAGTGTGTGTGTGTGTGTGTGTGTGTGTGTGTGTGTGTGTGTGTGAGTGTGTGTGTGTGTGTGTGTGTGTGTGTGTGTGTGTGTGTGTGTGTGTGTGTGTGTCACCTGGATGCGCTCGGTGGTGGAGGGCCAGAGGACCCTGCAGACGACCTTCTTGACCACGTCGGGCAGCAGACTGGCCACGATGAGCAGGGTGATGCTGAGCCAGGCGGGGCCGCTGGACAACATCTGCATGAACACGTAGTACATCCTCTGATAGTTCAGGAACGGCCTGGGGGGGGGGAGGGGGAGGAGGAGGGGAGGAGGAGAGGAGGAGAGGAGAGGAGGAGGGGAGAGGATGAGAGGAGTGAGTAGAGGAGGGGAGAGGAGAGTATTGTAGAACAGAATATTTATGGTCCAGGATTTTAGTGAAGCATTCCTGAGAGAGACTGACAGGGTGGTGGTCTGGTGAGGGAGGGACTGACAGGGTGGTGGTCTAGTGGGGGTCTGTTGTGAGAGGGACTGACAGGGTGGTGGTCTGGTGGGGGTCTGGGGGTCTGGGGTGAGAGGGACTGACGGGGTTAGGGTTAGGGTGGTGGTCTGGGGTGACAGGGTGGTGGTGATGGTGAATAGGGGTCCTACCAGATGATGCCTCCCCACAGCAGAGAGAAGATGACGTAGAACAGCAGAGACCCCCAGATGACGAAGTGGTTGATCCACGTCCAGTAGTGTGTGTCCAGAGCCAACTAGGAGGGACAGGGAGAGGAGGAGAGGAGAGGAGAGGAGAGGAGAGGGGAGGGGAGAGGAGAGGAGAGGAGAGGAGAGGAGAGGAGAGGAGAGGAGAGGAGAGGAGAGGAGAGGAGAGGAGAGGAGAGGAGAGGAGAGGAGAGGGGAGAGGAGAGGAGAGGAGAGGAGAGGAGAGGAGAGGAGAGGAGAGGAGAGGAGAGGAGCAGGACATGATGATGAGAGAAATAAAGACAGACAGTGCGGGGAAACGCAGTGAGGGGAGAGCGAGAGCGGAAAATTGACCTGTCAACCCGCCTGAGATTACAGCAGTAAAACTCCACGCTAACACCAAGTCCTTTTTTACTGTGTCCTTCACTGCTCTCTAACTGGGAGTGACCGCTAATCTGCGCGTGACTGGACGAGAGCGAGCGTGACCCCCCACTGCAGCGCTTCGGACTATCCGACCGTGAGAGATCAGATCTGATCAGCTGAGATTGAAGGAATGACTGGAGGCCTGTCTGAGCTAATACACAGTACTACTGTTAGAGTACTACTAATACACAGTACTACTGTTAGAGAGTACTACTAATACACAGTACTACTGTTAGAGTACTACTAATACACAGTACTACTATTACAGAGTACTACTAATACACAGTACTACTATTACAGAGTACTACTAATCCACAGTACTACTATTACAGAGTACTACTAATACATAGTACTACTATTACAGAGTACTATTAAAGAGTACTACAAATACAGAGTACTACTATTACAGAGTACTACTAATACACAGTACTACTACTACAGAGTACTACTAATACAGTGTACTACTAGTATTAGCAAGACAAAACTCACAAGAATGAGTGTGTGTGTGTGTATGTGTGTGTGTGTGTGCCCGAGCTTGTGTGTGTGCGTGCGTGCATGCGTGCATGCGTGTGTGTGTGCGTGTGTGTGTAGTAGTAGTAGTAGTAGTAGTAGTAGTAATAGGCCTAGTGCTATTAGTAAATGCTCCCTACATAGTGAACTACCCCTGCAGCAGTGTCCTTCCTACAGTACTCATGTGGTCAGCGAGGTCACTCGTCCTACCTTCAGCGTGACCGTGAACACCAGCACCGTGAACACCAGCGTCCCGAAGGTCCAGTTACCAAACATCTGGGGACAAAACAGGAAATGACAGACGCAGAGTGAGGACACTAGGGACGAACAGGAGGACAATGATACATCAAGAAAGGACATTTCATTTTCACATTAATATGACGTGATTGATGGAACCGCTGTGATTGGTGTCAGCTGGGGGGAAGAAGCTGTTTTCAGGGTCATCGTTGTTGTGGTCAATAGATTCATTCTCTTATCAGGATATGGATGTGATTTATCTGGGTTACGCAGTGCGAGGACACAACGTTGTTCTACAGCTACGGTGTCCAGGGAGTGCCGAGATGGAGACATTAGAAAGGGACATGGTCAACGTTAGTGGAAGAATGGAAGTCAGAAATGTTCTCTGTAGTTTTCAATACATCGTTCTTGGATAATCGTTCCCCTCACTACATGGAAAATAAACTGGTTCCGGAATGTTCTTCCTGGCACCCAGATTGATTTTGTCCACTAGTCCGTCCTCTCTGATAACAACTCACGCTACAAGACACACTGTTTGTTACGAACACACGATAGTATCAGAAATATCTCAAAGAAATCCCATCAATCTACTTGGAGATACGACCGTTAATAAGAAAGGTGGATCAGTCATGTGGAAAAGTACGGTAACTCATTAATCCTCCCATAACTGGTCTATTCCTAGGCTTTGTAAGGAAAGTTTACCCCCCATTTCAAGTTGTCAAACATTTGTAAACCTCAGTATTTAACTATTTGAACTCCCTGAAAAACTTGAGCTCTGTCAAAAAACGAACTCTGCCTTCAAAAACAGCCGCAGGGTCAAAGTGACCTTGAAAACTGAGCGAGAAGAAGAGATTCAGAGCAGGCCAACACGCTTGAACTGATTAAAACCCACTAAGAACCAAAACAAAACACTTAAGAAGTTAAACTTTTGGCAGAACTGTGAAATAGCCTTGGTAGCTAGGCCCCGAACAACCACTTCAGTCTGGGGCGGTGGAGTTTGGACAACAATATAACTTCATTGTCACTTGTTTCGAGAACAACTGAAATACGTCTTCTGCTCTTTTATGTCAACTCATTCATATACACACACACACACACACACACACACACACACACACACACACACACACCGGAAGCCTTGGACTGTGTCCACGCCACCGTGGTACAAGGACACATGACTGGGGTCGCGGGGGAGGGGTTTACAACTGTATACACACACATACAGCACAGCCTATCGGCTGAGGGCAGGCGTTTGGGGGGCGGGGTATGAGATGAACGGCGGACGACTATTGGTTGACGTGACGATGGGCGGTTCTGTTATGTGAGGAGAGCGATGGCCAATGAGAGGGGCGGGTGGGGGCAGTCCAACTAGAACTAAACTGGGATGACAGATAGGGACAGGCTTACCATCTGTGTGTTGGTTGTCATTAGCTGAAGAAAGGAAGAGAAGCAAAAAGAAGAAGCAACAGAAACGTAAGAGGAGAGGAAACAGAAGAAGGAAGAACAGAAAAGAAAAAAAAAGGAAACGCAAAAATAAATCTTTTTTTTTTTAAAGAAATGAACCAGGATAAGAAGGCAAATCAAAGCAGTCCGGTTTAACATGATAGAAAGACAAATAAAGAGCACGGAGAAGATGGCCGCCGGACCCCCCACTGGCATGCCGCCACCATGCCGCGGGCGGACCGGACGCGTCGCGTGACGTGTTCTCACACGGAGGAGTGTCAGTTGTCCCTCAAACCACACTTCAACGGTCAGACAACGTCACTGACCAGGCTCGGAGCAGAGCTGTGAGCTGGTGCTACTGTATAAACACGCTTAAACGTCTGACCTGACCGCAGGGGTCGTCTCCATGGCTACGCCCTCACCTGTCCGTTGCTGGTGAAGCTGGTGTTGTCGAACAGGAAGTAAGCGCCGAAGAAGAAGACGACGGCGTCGAACACGCCCAGGAAGGTCCAGTAGGCGAAGATGCGCCAACGCAACAGCGAGTTCTTAGCGATGTCCCTGCACGCACAGGAAAACACGTTCAACGCTACCCAAGGAAACATTAAGCCAATGTTACCCAATGGACAATTGTGAGCCAAATGTTTATATAAATAGGCAAGGGAGAAAGTGCTTTATCATGGTTATTGGCACGGCTGTGCTGAGTCACCCTGACCAGCCATGCCAATAACCCCGATCAAGCACAACCTTGGGTGTGTTATTGCCTTTATACAACAGCACTGCACTGTTGATCAAATATTTTTTGGGGAAAATATGGTTTTGTAGTGTTCAATTTCCCGAAATCACATTCCAGCCTTCCTCAATCCGAAACAGTTCCACTTTGTTCACCGTTGCTATAGGCAACCACAGTGTATCAAAGCAGTCATTTTATCATTTGCCCGTTGGTATATTGTGGTTGTTGACACGGCTTTGAATGCCTCTTGGCCAATCACAATGCGCGGTTGGAACTAGCTGTTGGATAGTGTGTGTTACACCACTGACCTTGACCTATGACCCATCACAACACTGCATCATGTGACACTTTAGCGTTCTATACTGCCAATCTTTGCTATCATCCTTGGAGCTTATCAGATAAAAATCCCTTTAGCGATGGGTAAGATATATCCAGTTTTTTTACAGATATGTCCCATTATCTGGTAATAATACCTGTTTTCACACAGCGTGTTTCCGAGCGCTCAGATGAAACACGCCAGTCTTACCAACTGGCCAAAATAAACGGTTAATGAGAATTTTTGTCTCTGTGCTTCAATAAACATATAGGTCTGCCTGTCCTTTTCTCAAAGACAGCCCTGTCTAAATACATTTAACTTTTGAGTCCAGCACCGTACTCTACAAGGACTTTTGAGAAGCACGCCATACCTCCAACCTACTATCTTTCCTATCGTTTTGTAGTTGATCAGATAAAAATCCATTTAAAAATGTATTTTCCCACCCGGCAAACTTCTGACACTCGTCGGAACGGAGAACAGCTCAACGGCAGACAGAATCCGTTCCGGCAGAAACGGCAAATGGACATTGATTTATCAGTTAGCTGAGCAGCCGAAGCGCAGAGGAAATATCCCGGCTCGGGTTCCTCACAGAGGCCTCCCCGAAACGCAGCCCTGCTAGAACGCGTTAGCAAAACTATTACTCTGCGCTGCTTAGCGGGGGAGAAGGGGAGTATCGATCACAGCTGCAGGAGACAAGCGGACCGGAGGAGAAACAGACGAGAACAACAAGAGATATCTACCGGAAAACCTCAACGCTACGGCTGCAGCCTCTGCTGGTCTCACAGGAGAAGGTTGTGAGATACTGGTGTTACAGGGATACTGGTATTACAGGGATACTGGTGTTACAGGGATACTGGTGTTACAGGGATACTGGTGTTACAGGGATACTGGTATTACAGGGATACTGGTGTTACAGGGGTACTGGTATTACAGGGATACTGGTATTACAGGGATACTGGTGTTACAGGGATACTGGTATTACAGGGATACTGGTGTTACAGGGATACTGGTGTTACAGGGATACTGGTATTACAGGGATACTGGTATTACAGGGATACTGGTGTTACAGGGATACTGGTATTACAGGTAGTTTTGGGGTCGCTAACAAAGTTGTTTTTGGGGAAGAGGCTACGTTTGCCGTTTTGAGGAAGGGCAGATTGGGATTTTCTGATTATCTGCTCTGTAGTTTTGTCTCTAAGCTCATGTTGTCAAGAGAAAGATGATCTGACAGCAGAACTAATGTGATTATCCCTTCTACTCAATTATCTCTCTCTCAAAGGGACTCATTTACTGACAATCGAGAAAACCTCAGACAGACAGACAGACAGGCAGACAGCCAGGGCACCTGTAGAAGGAGGGGTCTTTCAGACAGACAGACAGACAGACAGACAGGCAGACAGACAGGGCACCTGTAGAGGGAGGGGTCTTTCAGACAGACAGACAGACAGACAGACAGGCAGACAGACAGGGCACCTGTAGAGGGAGGGGTCTTTCTTGAGGATGTCCATGTTGATGTGCTGTTCTATGAGGCTGAAGAGTAGGATGGGCAGCGAGGTGAAGCTGATGTTGTACAGGGTCAGGTAGGCCGTGTCGTACAGGGGCTGGTCAGTGACAGGAAACACGTCTCACTACAGCCATGTTCAACTGTATATGTTCACACAAATTCATATTCTACAGGAACGGGGTCAACGTAGGTATTTTAAAGATGGCTGTCTGCACACGGCCCCAACCAACTGCCAACACCCAACATTCTAAAGTTGGCAGTTGCTGTTAGAATGTTGGACGTTTAAAATTCAAATACAAAATCCACCCAACTGACACCAACTGCCAACACCCAACATTCTAAAGTTTGCAGTTGCAGTTAGAATGTTGGACGTTTAAAATTCAAATACAAAATCCACCCAACTGACACCAAAAACACGGCACACCAATAATCCAGTATTGGTGTTGGTTGGCGTTGGTTGGGGAAGTGTGCAGACGCCTTAAGTTCAATGCTCCCATGTTTACAGTGCCAGATGGACCTACTTGTTGTGAGAAGCCACAGAAAAACTGGTAGAGGAACTGAGGGAAAATGAAGCACACATTCTGAGGAGAGAAGAAGAAGAAGAAATAATTATATTATTTAAATAGTAATAATTAAATTAAAAAAACATGGTTTTAATGTACTGTATTTGCCTTTTACTAGTCCCGCATAGCCAGACCTATATCCACACTTCGTTTACACTGTGCCAGCGCTGGAGACAGGTCTGTCTTCATTATCATTAGGGGCGGGATATGGGGGTTAATGTCTTTAAACCAATCACAATCGTCTTCAGCGGAGCGGTTGCTAGGTAGTTGTTGTTTCACGTAGTCTGGATTGAATCTGATTGGGCCTTGAATTTTGAGAAAAATATTGTATTTTGCACTGTTCATTTGCACTGTCCTGTCTTTGCACTGTCCTGTCTAGTCCTGCATCCTGTCTAATGTTGTCTCCATCAGTGTTACACACCAACTGACCAGAACTAATTCCTAGTATGTGTAAAACCTACCTGGCAGTAAAACTGATTCTGATTCTGATTTGAAAGAACTAAACCAGCCGACAGGAAGTAGCACCTTGTAGAAGAAGTACTGGACCAGCTCAGCGATGCGGATGTAGTAGTAGTGACCGTGGACCAGTAGTATCTTCTTCACATGTTTGAACTTGGGGATGGCGTAGTCGCTGTTCCTCGCCGCCTGCCGACCCTCCTTACCCATGATGCCTTGGGGCGGGAGGAGGATGGGGGGAGGAGGGGGTGTATGTTAGCAAATACTTCTGTCAGAAGGAAGGGTGTCTTTGTGTCAGTGTGCGTTTGTGAGATGTGTTGCTGCGAGCGCTGTAAGAACAGGCGGTAGTGGTGTGGTGTGTGTGGTGTGTGAGTAACAGCGGGGTGTTTGAAGTCAACCGCGGGTTGGGGGGGGGGGTGGGGGGGGTACTGACCGATGCCCACATGGGCTTCTAGGATCATGCTGACGTCGTTGGCACCGTCACCAATAGCGAGCGTGATGGGGTGCTCCTTAGACGCCTTGATCAGCTTCACAATCTGGGAGCACAGACAAACACAACAACAAACAAACACAACAACAAACAAACAAACAAGGTTTAAAATCATGTACTGGAAAGAGCAGGGTCACATATGAGGGTTTTAGTGGTTTAAACTGTAGAGAGAGAGAGAGAGAGAGAGAGAGAGAGAGGGAGAGAGAGAGAGAGAGAGAGAGAGAGGGAGAGAGAGAGAGAGAGAGAGAGAGAGAGAGAAAGAGAGGGAAAAAGAGAGAGATACAGTAAAGAGATACAGATAAGCATAAAGAGAGAGAGAGAGAAAGAGAGAGAGAAAGAGGGCAAGAAGCAGGGAGAGAGCAAATCAGTGCCCCCCCCCCCCCCCCCCCCACAACAGTAAACAGGAAGTGAACAGGAAGTGAGGCGGCTGGTCTAAAGGAAGCACCTGTGCTTTCTGCAGCGGGGCCATGCGGCAGCAGAGCACGGCGCTGCAGTTGCGGCAGATCTCCAGGAAGATCTCCTTGTAGTTCCCCGAGCTGGAGGCGTCCTGGCTGGGCTTCAGCACCGCGGACAGCGTGGCCCCGTCAATGATCAGACCGTAGTCCGGGCAGTCCCCCGACAGGCTGGGACACACACACACACACACACACACACACACACACACACACACACACACACACCGTAACGCTCAAGGACATGTAGCAACACATACACACACACACTCACACACTGTAAATATCCTGTATATGTAGCAACACACACACACACACAACTATCCTGTACCTGTGGCTTAACAATGTCTGGGGATGTGTGTGTGTGTGTGTGTGTGTGTGTGTGTGTGTGTGTGTGTGTGTGTGTGTGTGTGTGTGTGTGCGTGTGTATCTGCGTGTGTGTGTGTGTGTGTGTGTGCCTGTATGTGTGTGTGTGTGTGCGTGTGTGCCTGCATGTGTGTGTGTGTGTGTGCATGTGTGTGTGTGTGTGTGCCTGCATGTGTGTGTGCGCCTGCATGTGTGTGTGCGCCTGCATGTGTGTGTGCGTGTATGCCTGCATGTGTGTGTGTGTGTGAGCGCGTGCGGCCCCACCCTGAGAAGCTGTCCCTGGCCAGGCCGTGCTGCTGGCGGAGGACGGTCCTGCTCAGGTCAAACAGGACGTCGTGGAGGCTCTGCTCCTCCGTGCGCTTGGTGGTCAGCTCCAGGATCTGCGTGCTGCGGCGGAACAGCTTGCTGGCGTAGCAGGTCGCCGCCGCCGTCTCCATCTTGTCCCCCGTGAGGACCCACACCTTCATCCCCGCCTTGTGGAGAGACTCGATGGTGTCGGCCGCCTTGTCCTGGAGCCTGGTGGGGA
>NW_028176205.1:20000-22500 GCF_949987555.1 Borostomias antarcticus
TGTGTGTGTGTGTGTGTGTGTGTGTGTGTTCTTACCACAGCGTTCTGTTCCACTCTGGCTCTGACCTGCTCTACTTTGCCTGAGATCACCCTGGGGAATATGGAGGAGTCCGCCCCTTTACAGAACAGGTACCGCTCCCCTGTGGACACACACACACACACCGTACCATACACACACACACACACACACACACCATACCATACACACACACACACACACACACAGTTAGAACAGGGTCCTGGTTAGCAGAGAGGAACATTAGTAGGCTAGGCAGTTGACGTCCTCATCACTAACCAGCCACTAGCATGCCATCTGGCTACTGACCCACTTCCACAGATATGACCATCTAAATCAGCATAGAACACACACACACACGCTGTCAAAGGAATGAGCCTCATCCCCTTGAGACTCGTCCCTCTAAGCCTCGTCCTCGTCCCTGTGAGGACAGCAGAATGCCATCTCCTGAGGCCCAAGAGGTCAGGGGTCAAACCAGAGGACAGTGAGGGAAGAAGGAAGTCTTCACCTGATCCTAAAAGAATGAAATCCCCCTGAAACTGTGATTGGGGCCCCTGTGGGGTCCCCAGCTCATCCCATGATGCACCAGGTGAACCCCATGAAGTCCAACCTGGACAGAATAACAGTGAAGATCTCAGGAGAGCTAAGGGGGGGGTCAGAAACCATCTATGTATCTATTTTTGCTGTCATCTCAATAGGCTCAGGTGTGCCTTATTCCACCTGACTCCACCTGTTTGTCATGTGACTGTGTCGCAGGTATATCTAAGATGGTGCCTTTTGCTACTGAGTCTGATGAAGAGCTTTGCTCGAAACGTCACACGTTTGATTCAGGTACAATAAATGCCTTAACCATGGAGCCCAGCAGTGTGCGAGACCGCTCTTTTTCAGTTTGGGGTCAGAAACCACAACATGGCCCTTCCGAGAGGGCTGGCTATTTGGATCTGCAGGTTCTGGATGAGATCCAAATGAGGGGGCTTCTGGGTAAAACTTATTATCTGGGGCATGACTGAGCAGTAGAGTAACAAAGTAATGTCTAGATTCATTTAAATGAAATAACATGCAATGCTAGCAGTTAAACTAAACAATGTATTTGTATTATTATAGTAAGCATATATCTTGTACTAATCACATTCATTTAAAAAAAAGTTAGAATCTTTAAGAGTAGAATGTTACTAACATTTTTGACTTCTGACTCTGTAAATGAATTATGAGATAGGGACGAAGCCGGTTGGCCACTTCCTCTTTTCACAGCTGTGGAAAGCACCAGAATGGACCAACGAGTAGTACTGTAGTAATACTGCAGTAATACTAGAGTAATACTGCAGTAATACTAGAGTAGAGTAGAGTGACGACCTGACGTACCTGAGCTTGACCTCACGATGACGCTCATCCTCCTCCTGACGGAGTCAAAGGTCAGCACCTCCAGCAGCTCGAACCTGCAGCGCCGGGGGGGGGGAGGAGCCAGTTAACACCAAGCCACGCCCACACCAAGCGAGCAAGCACCAAGGGGAGGAGCCGGGTAGCACAGAGCCACGCCCACACCGAGCTGTGGTGCGCCGAGCCGGGCCATGTCATCAAGTATAGACCCCCCCCCCCCCCGCAGGTGTAACCAGAGTGACGGAGACTCTCTCACCTCTCGATCTCGTCCTCCCGGTTCAGAATCTCCATGTAGCTGTCCTTCAGACGCAGGTAGGTGAAACCAAGTCTGGGGAGGGGGGGGCAGAGGAACGGACCATTACTGAAAAACGTAGGGGTGGAGGGCTTTCCATTGCCTGAATGAATTGCAATTTTCATTTCTCTTCATTATTCAGTCTGAACAGGCTCTAGCCATTTCCCCAGATGGACGTTGCCAAAGACATAGTCCGCAGCGATTAGTTCATCCCCCTAACCAATCACGTCACGCAGTTTAATTCTGTCATGGGATTCAAAGGACGCTGATTGGCCTGGTTGGAATTTCAACCGAGAAATCACTCTGGATGACAGCTTTTCCAGACCTTGAATCGCATTGTGAAAACTCATCAGATTCAGTGACTGGAGCCAAGCTAGGCTTTCTGAAATTTGTCTCGCAAGGTGTAGAGCTAGCTTAGGTGTAGGGCTAGCTAAGGTGTAGAGCTATCCTAGGTGTGGAGCTATCTTAAGTGTGGAGCTATCTTAGGTGTAGAGCTAGCTTAGGTGTGGAGCTAGCTTAGGTGTAGAGCTAGCTTAGGTGTAGAGCTAGCTTAGGTGTAGAGCTATCTTAGGTGTGGAGCTAGATTAGGTATAGAGCTAGATTAGGTATAGAGCTAGATTAGGTATAGAGCTAGATTAGGTGTAGAGCTATCTTAGGTGTGGAGCTAGCTTAGGTGTGGAGCTAGCTTAGGTGTAGAGCTATCTTAGGTGTGGAGCTAGCTTAGGTGTAGAGCTAGCTTAGGTGTAGAGCTAGCTTAGGTGTAGAGCTAGCTTAGGTGTGGAGCTAGCTTAGGTGTAGAGCTATCTTAGGTGTGGA
>NW_028176204.1:0-2500 GCF_949987555.1 Borostomias antarcticus
GATAGGGCTTGATTGGCACATGCACACACACACACACACACACACACACACACACACACACACACACACACACACACACACACACACACACACACACACACACACACCATACCACTGTCAGGGGAGTGTAGCACATGTAAAATTCAAGTTACGTTCAACAATGTTATTGAATGTACTGCCTGTAGTACACGTTAGCAAGATAGCGCTAAGCTAAGCTCATATTTAGAGCTGACGCCATGGGAACAAGGCTACCTATATCCAATATCCCATAATAAATGTTTTAGTTTGCTCCATACCTGTCCAGTACCAACACCAGATACAGTGAAACACTGGATTTGCATGAACTAATCCACAAGCTCTTGATCAGTTACATTGCTACTAGTAATGTAAGTGAGTAAACAAATGATTTAAAGAGAAATTGCAGAACGGCAGAGTGGAAGTGGAGAAGTAGAGAAGCTGGTCCACTAGGATATCTGGAAAGAGAAACTCAGTCCAAAGACATTAGAAATTCTAGACGGACTCAATTCTCCATCTTCATCCCCCAAATCTTAGCAAATTCTTCCCCACGTTGAAATGTGAAGAGTTTTCCACATCCTTCGGCTGAAAGTTCTTTGTCACCCTTTGGTGACCAAAATTCCAAAATGGTGGATATAACATGCGTACTCATCATTGGAGCCAAATATTTTTGTTATTCGTTTTGTATTCAATTTATGACTGTGCACTGCAATATAGTATATTATGTCAGACATGCTTTTGAGGTACGCACCTTGTAGAGTCCTGCTGCGTTGTCTGGTCGCCTACTGACCATTTCATTATACGTTTTTTTGTTTTATTTTATTTTATATATTATACAGCACTTTGGTGCAACTTCGGTTGATTTTAAACATGCTTTATAAATAAAGTTGACCTTGACCATGTACCACCAATGCCCAAGACTAGTAAATATGGAGAGGCTGCTTCTGGCTTCTCCCCCCCAGCCTAGCAGAGTAGCCAGCCAGCGAGCCTGAGGGGCCAAACTGAGGAGAGTTATCTATTTATTTATTTTTGCTTTTTTAAAGCTCTTTTTTCCGTCTTGCTTTCGGAGGCTCTTAGTGTTAGCCTCTGCCACAGTCAGTTCTGCTTTTTATTATGCTTACTATTTTATTTATGTATTTTATTTTATTTATGTCTCGTAGCCTTTTACTCTGTCTTATTTATTCCATTTTTTTATTTTGTTGTGAAGCACATTGTTGCATTCATGTCTGAAATGTGCTATACTGTACAAATAAAGTTGGTTTGATTGATTAAACTTTAAAACACGAAAAGTAAGGACTTGGCTAAAAATGTCACGACAGTCTTTGGGATTGTTGGTTATTCATGAACAAGCCTCTGTTATGTTCCACGTTATCTTTGTCGGCCCACTTCTGTTGTGCTGTCTGTTTTCTCTTCTCCCTCCCTTTTTTTGTCGTCTCCCAGGATTGGTTCCCTGCCCTGTCAATCATCAAAAGTCACACCAAAATTGAGAGATTAGAAAACAGCAGTTTATCCAGAACCCAGTGCAGCATGGGTAATGTGTGTGTCACTACTCGGCTATTACGCTAAAAAGTCCACGAATAAAAAGCGGAGGATGATCTTAATCCAGGAAGAGGAAAGGAGAGATGAAGAGAGAACAGCAGCGCGGAGGAAACGAGGAACCCAGAGGAGAACGCAGAACCATGTAGCCTCGGCTAACACATTACAAACACATCAGTACCCTAACACACCAGAAACACATCAACCCTAGTGCTCAGTACCTTAACACACCAGAAACACATCAACCCTAGTGCTCAGTACCTTAACACACCAGAAACACATCAACCCTAGTGCACAGTACCTTAACACACCAGAAACACATCAACCCTAGTGCACAGTACCTTAACACACCAGAAACACATCAACCCTAGTGCTCAGTACCTTAACACACCAGAAACACATCAACCCTAGTGCTCAGTACCTTAACACACCAGAAACACATCAACCCTAGTGTTCAGTACCCTAACACACCAGAAACACATCAACCCTAGTGCACAGTACCTTAACACACCAGAAACACATCAACCCTAGTGCACAGTACCTTAACACACCAGAACACATCAACCCTAGTGCACAGTACCTTAACACACCAGAAACACATCAACCCTAGTGCACAGTACCTTAACACACCAGAAACACATCAACCCTAGTGCACAGTACCTTAACACACCAGAACACATCAACCCTAGTGCACAGTACCTTAACACACCAGAAACACATCAACCCTAGTGCACAGTACCTTAACACACCAGAAACACATCAACCCTAGTGCTCAGTACCTTAACACACCAGAAACACATCAACCCTAGTGCTCAGTACCTTAACACACCAGAAACACATGACCCACCCTAGTGCACAGTACCTTAACACACCAGAAACACATCAACCCTAGTGCTCAGTACCTTAACACACCAGAAACACATCAACCCTAGTGCTCAGTACCCTAACA
>NW_028176203.1:0-2500 GCF_949987555.1 Borostomias antarcticus
CATGCGTGGGATAGGCGGGCGGACACCGCCACGTTCCGCTGTGGGACAGACAGCGAGTTTTAATTAGCCGGCCCTCTTAATTGGCCGGACAGCGTGTCTTAATTGGCGGAGCGCGGCGGAGCTCCTGATAATAGGGTGACACAGGGCAGAGGTCACGCATGGCCGACCATATGTCATCTAGGAGGAGGAGGGGAGGAGTTAATAGGAAGGGGATGAGGGGAGGAAGAAGGGAGTGGAGGGGGGGGTTGTGTGTGTGTGTGTGTGTGTGTGTGTGTGTGTGTGTGTGTGTGTGTGTGCCCCTCCTCATCCCTCCACCCTCCTCAGGCGCGTTCAGATGCATAGGGCTATGATGAACAGTTTGGTTCTCTATGCAGCATATTGTGCAAAACACACACACACACACACACACACACACACACACACACACACACACACAGCTAGGTATTGTGTATGCAAGACAGAACGTCTACTTGCTTCTGCCATCAGAACTACGAGTGTTTCTCTATAATGGTGACCGAGGAGTGAATCAATCTCAGCTCTTTGGCATCAAAGCTTCAAAGCTTTCAAAATGCAGTCTATAAATAATAGGCTTCTAACTGCCCTCGCTGCACGGTGTGTGTGTGTGTGTGTGTGTGTGTGTGTGTGTGTGTGTGTGTGTGTGTGTGTGTGTGTGTGTGTGTGTGTGTTAATAATTGGTGTTGTGTGACACTGGGGGCAGTCTCTCGCTGCTGTTTGTTTGTTTGTTTGTGTTTGTTTTTGTTTGTTTGTTTGTTTGATCTACTCCAACTCTTTTGTTTTTTTCTCAGCACCATAGCTCCCCCTGTAGCTGTCTCACACTCTGAACACATCCCCCCACTCCCTCATCCCTCCATCCCCCCTCCCTCATCCCTCCACTCCCTCATCCCTCCACCCCCCCTGCCTCATCCCCCCCCTCCCTCATCCCTCCACCCCCCAGTCCCTCATCCCTCCACTCCCTCATCCCTCCACTCCCTCATCCCCCCACTCCCTCATCCCTCCACTCCCTCATCCCCCCACTCCCTCATCCCTCCATCCCCCCTCCCTCATCCCTCCACTCCCTCATCCCTCCACCCCCCCCTGCCTCATCCCCCCCCTCCCTCATCCCTCCACCCCCCAGTCCCTCATCCCTCCACTCCCTCATCCCTCCACCCCCCACTCCCTCATCCCTCCACCCCCCCTGCCTCATCCCCCCACTCCCTCATCCCTCCACCCCCCCTGCCTCATCCCCCCCCTCCCTCATCCCTCCACCCCCCACTCCCTCATCCCTCCACCCCCCCTGCCTCATCCCTCCACTCCCTCATCCCTCCACCCCCCCTCCCTCATCCCTCCACTCCCTCATCCCTCCACCCCCCCTCCCTCATCCCCCCAATCCCTTATCCCTACACTCCCCCTCCCTCATCCCCCTGCTCCTTCATCCCTACACCCCCCTCCCTCCCTCATCCCCCCACTCCCGCATCCCTCCAACCTTCACCCTCATCCCTCCAATTGTCCCCCCTCATCCCCCCACTCCCTCATCCCCCACTCCCTCATCCCTCCAGCCCTGATCCTCCTACTCCCTCATCCCTCCAGCCCTCACCCCTGCTCAATCATCCCTCGCACACCCACTTCGTTCCACCTCTCTCTGACTTTCTGGACTCCTGTGGTCTCTGTAGCAGCTGCTTAGACACAGGCGGAATTATTTGTGTATGTGTGTGTGTGTGTGTTTGTATGTGTGTGTTTGTGTTTGTCTGTGTGTCTGTGTGTGTGTGTTTGTGTGTGTGTGTGTGTGTGTGTGCGTGTTTGAATGTGGGCGGCATAGACAGAGTGCATAGCATAGGGATGTGATGGAGAGCTATTCTGTTCTTTATGCAGCATATTCAGAGTTGTGCAGAGATGACTGGAGCTCTAACGATACGAACGCTGGACAAAGTCAACAGACGTCTGCTATCTTCACCTAATAATGGCTGTCAACAGAGGCAATTTAATGAAGAGAGACCCAGCTAGACCCCCCCCCCCCCAAGCACACACACACACACACACACACACACACACACACGTATGACCCTCTTCTGCGGTAGAGGGTCACTTTGGGAGCAGACGTGTGTAATCACAGCCTCAGTAACCCGCAGCTCAGCAGCTCATCAAGCCCTTCTGGAGGCTAATCTAGTTCAGCTCGTACCCTCAGACAGACCACCAGGGGTAATTGGTAATTGACTTTAGGGTTATGATGAAGAGACATTTTCAGACGTGTGCAAAACATACTGGAGCTATTATGTATGTGTAGTACGTCTAAAGGCCTCTGCCCTCTAAAATAAAATAAAATAAAATAAAATAAAATAAAATAAAATAAAATAAAATAAAATAAAATAAAATAAAATAAAATAAAATAAAATAAAATAAAATAAAATAAAATAAAATAAAATAAAATAAAATAAAATAAAATAAAATAAAATAAAATAAAATAAAATAAAATAAAATAAAATAAAATAAAATAAAATAAAAT
>NW_028176203.1:5000-10000 GCF_949987555.1 Borostomias antarcticus
GTTAACAGTTAAAGGGTTATAGTTAGTCTGTCTGACTAACAGGATGGATGCTTCTGGAATACTGCTGTCATTGGCGCGGCGCCAATTATATTCAATCCCACGACACCATTTTGCAAGATGGTGCCGTAGATGATGCAATACCGTGTTTTCCCTCTATTCCAGAGAGATAATGGGGTCCAGGCAGACCAGCTATCCAGCACTGTCACAGCCATGAAACATGTACCCACCTCCCTGTCTCCCACTCTCTCTCTCTCTCACCCTCCCTCCCTCTCTCTCTCTCTCTCTCTGTCTCTCACCCTCCCACTCTCTCTCTCTCTCACCCTCCCACTCTCTCTCTGTCTCTCACCCTCTGTCTCTCTTCCTCCCACTCTCTCTCCCTCTCTCTGTCTCCCACCCTCCCTTTCTCTGTCTCCCACCCTCCCACTCTCTCTCTCTCTCTGTCTCTCACCCTCCCTCCCTCTCTCTCTCCCTCCCACCCTCTCTCTCACCCTCCCTCCCTCTCTCTCTCCCTCCCACCCTCCCTCTCTCTCACTCTCTGTCTGTCTCTCACCCTCCCACTCTCTCTCTCTCCGTCTCCCACCCTCCCACTCTCTCTCTGTCTGTCTCTCACCCTCCCACTCTCTCTCTCTGTCTCTCCCACCCTCCCACTCTCTCTCTCTGTCTCTCCCACCCTCCCACTCTCTCTCTCTGTCTCTCACCCTCCCACTCTCTCTCTCTCTCTCTCTCTCTCTCACCCTCCCACTCTCTCGGTCTCTCACCCTCCCTCTCTCTCTCTCTGTCTCTCCCACCCTCCCACTCTCTCTCTCTGTCTCTCACCCTCCCACTCTCTCTCTCTCTCTGTCTGTCTCTCACCCTCCCACTCTCTCTCTCTCTCTCTCTATGTCTCCCACTCTCTCTCTCTCTCTCTGTCTCTCACCCTCCCACTCTCTCACTCTCTGTCTCACCCTCCCACTCTCTCTCTCTGTCTCTCACCCTCCCACTCTCTCTCTCTCTCTCTGTCTCTCACCCTCCCACTCTCTCTCTCTCTCTCTCTCTCTCTGTATAGTTTTCCGTGAAGGGAACACTCTAGCCTGTCTATTGAGTGAAGAGAAATAAAATGGTTATTTTATTCTTGCGTATAAATCAAGCACCCTTTAAACTGTCGTCTTGTGAGGAAGGCTCTCCCATCACTCAGGCGCTGACAGGGAGACGTCCAGGTTCTGGCGTCCTCTTTGTTTTCTCTCTCTCGCTGCGTCAGGACACACTCACACAGAAGGAGAGGAATGTTTTCTTCGTGACAAATCAATTTTGAGGAGCTTTTTTTTTTTTAAATGTTCCGACAGAGTCTCAGACACCTACTTCACAACTCTGAGAAATTGGCAAAACTCCCAAAACAATATGGCTTCTCTGGGGGAAGAGACACTGTGTCTTCTCCTCTCTGTCTGTCTGCCTGTCTCCCTGTCTGTCTACCTACTTCTTTCTTCTGTATGTTTGTCTGTCTGTCTGTCTCTCTGTCTGTCTGCCATTCTGTCTGTCTGTCTGTCTGCCTGTCAGCTTGTCTGTCTACCTACTTATTTCTTCTGTATGTTTGTCTGTCTGTCTCTGTCTGCCTGCGTACTTCTTTCTTCTGCCTATCTGTTTATATCTGACTGTGTCTGTCTGTCTGTCCGATTGTCTGTCTGTCCGATTGTCTGTCTGTCTGTCCGATTGTCTGTCTGTCTACATGCCTACTTCTTCTGTCTGTCTGACTGTCTGTCTGATTATCTGTCTGTCTTTCTGTCTGCATGCCTACTTCTTCTGTCTGTCTGTCTCTGCTTGTCTGTCTGTCTGTCTGATTGTCTGTCTGTGTGTCTGTACTGTGTCTACGTCTTTGTACGGTATACCTGACTCCGCCCCCTGCTCTCTCTCCATGTTATGCACGTTGTGTGGTCATGTGACACTGGAAGAAGAAATCTTTATTCGTCACACAGCACAGTACTCCAACACATGTGCTCTGGACAAGTCACACACACACACACACACACGCACACGCACACACACTTCGCCAGTGAACTCTGTTCTTAACTCAGCCCTTCATCCTTCCCCCAAGGGCAGCTGAGAGCAGACAGTAGGCAGCGTGCATGCTGGGATGCGCCCGGGGACCAATCAAATGCTCCCGTCCATCTTCGTCAGGGACGGACAGCGTTAGCCATCCGTTCTCCTGCATGTTTTTCATATTGGGTTCTTTCTGGGGGAGACCCTTGTGAACACGGGGAGGACAAACTCCTCACAGAGCGGCCTGGCTGACCCACGTGGGAATCGAACCCAGGACCTTCGTACCGTGAGGTGACGGCGCTGTGCTCCCTGGTGGAGGCGTGTCCCGCCGGTCTCTCTGTCGGTATCTAACCAGCGGTATGTTGTGCTTGTGTGCAGATCTGCTGGCCGTGCCCAAGCACCCCTACGCAGCCATGGAGAACTGGGGTCTGAGTGTGTTTGTGGAGCAGAAGGTTCTGCTGGACCCAGAGGCCTCGTCCTCCTCCTCCTACCAGATGGAGCTGACCATGGTGGTGGTCCACGAGATCTGTCACCAGGTAACCCGGCACACATACACACACACACACACACACGCGCGTGTGCACGCTTTCACACACAAACATACACACACATGCACACACGCATACACACACACACACACACACACACACACAAACACACACACATGCACGCATTCACGCACACACATACATACGCACTCGCGCGTTCACACACACACACACAGACACACACACACAAACACACGTGCACGCATTCACACACTCACATACACACACACTCACACACTCACACACACACACACACACGCACACGCACACACAGGCAGTGTATTTGTATCCAGTGTAGCTACAGTACCCCCCCTCAGTGTGTCCCAGGGTGGCCGATCTCCGGGCTGCTCAACCGGCTGATGGATGACTGAGCAAACAGGTTCAGATTATAGCCCCTTTAAAGGTTCAGATTATAGCCCCTTTAACAGGTTCAGATTAGACCTCCTGCTCCTCCTGACAGACCCCCCCCCCCCACCCCCCCCAACAGGACCTCCTGCTCCTCCTGACAGACCCCCCCCCCCAAAAAAAAGAATGCCAACAGTCGCGGACTTTTAGATCACTAACATTTGTAGCATAAGTCAATGGAGTTTAACACAGCGAAAATTAGAAGCGTAATTAGAGGACATTTTCTGATTGGGAGTGAGAGATGCTGAAATTTAAATATTTTCGGTTGCTGTAGCTAGCTACGTAAGTAATGTAGCCACAGTTTAGTGTATGTCTTCTGATGTTAGTAACAGTTAACTGTAGGGAGATGACCACAGCCCTTAACCCCAGCTACCACCCCCCTTCCAGAGGAACATTATCAGACACCCTCATACCAGCTTGGCATGCAGTGTCAAAAGTAGCCATAACCAGCAATGACTGGACAAGTATCACACAGGATCACTATATTACAGTGACAGTCCACAGTCCTAATACCCATACCCATCCCTACTCCTGTCCTCCTCAGTTTTTTGAGTCACCAGCTGCCACTGGTATAGATATTCTATGTTGTTTATAGTATATCATAGGGACTAGGGTACAGAGGTATAGAAACTCCATACTGTTTATATTAAATTATGGGGACAGGGCTGGTGGTGACCCTGGACGACCAACTGTCGTTCTCGGCACACATCACATCCGTCACACGCTCCTGCAGATTCATGCTCTACAACATCAGGAGCATTCACCCTTTCCTCACTGATGAAATGGTGCAGGTACTCATCCAGGCCCTGGTCATCTCCCACCTGCTCATCCAGGCCCTGGTCATCTCCCACCTGGACTACTGCAACTCCCTCCTCGCTGGGGCGCCGGCGTCAGCCATTAAACCTCTGGAACTTGTCCAGAAAGCTGCTGCTCGCCTGGTGTTCAACCACCCCAAGTTCTCCCACACAACTTCCCTCCTCCGTTCCCTACACTGGCTCCTTTAGCGGCTCACATCCAGTTTAAAACTCTGGCGCTAGCCTACAGGGCAATGAAAGGAACAGCCCGCTCCTACCTCCAGGCCATGGTCAACCCCTACACCCCCTCCTCCCTCCAGGCCATGGTCAAACCCTACACCCCCTCCTACCTCCAGACCATGGTCAACCCCTACACCCCCTCCTCCCTCCAGGCCATGGTCAACCCCTACACCCCCTCCTACCTCCAGGCCATGGTCAAACCCTACACCCCCTCCTCCCTCCAGGCCATGGTCAAAACCTACACTCCCTCCTACCTCCAGGCCATGGTCAAACCCTATACCCCCTCCCGACCGCTACGCTCTGCTAACTCAGGGCGACTGGTTGCCCCGTCACTCCGAGGCCCCTGCGGTCGATGGACACGGTCACGGCTCTTCTCTGTCCTGGCCCCACGGTCATGGCTCTTCTCTGTCCTGGCCCCGCAGTGGTGGAATGAACTGCCCACACATCAAGACAGCAGAGTCTCTTTTGCTGCAGGCTCAAAACTCACCTCTTCAAGCAGTACTACCACGATCCTCCCTCTTAAGCACCTATTGTCGTTTTAGCTTGATATTATGCACTTTGCCTCCAGCACTAGATTATGCTCTTAGTCACTTCTAGAAAGGAGATGCACTTGTGAGTTCTGGTGAGTAGTAGTACACTGGCTTTTCCTACGTTAAATGCAATTATTGTAAGTGGCTTTGGATAAGTGTCAGCTAAATGACTGTAATGTCATGTAATGGGATACAGATCGATACGGTGGTGTGTTTAGGGACGTTTTCACTGTTATAGCTCCAGTTATAGGGCCAGGGGTACATTTTATGGACACACACACACACACACACACACACACACACACACACACACACACACACACACACACACACACACACACACACACACACACACACACACACACACACACACACACACACACACACACACACAGTGTTTTAATCTTTATCATAGGGGCAAGTGTAGTGGGTATCTGGGGGTACAGGCTGGTGTAGATACTGACCCACAT
>NW_028176203.1:12500-35028 GCF_949987555.1 Borostomias antarcticus
AACCTCTCTCTTGTCTCTGGCAGCGGTCAGCCTGGCATGACTGTCTAGGCCGGCGGGCCCCGTTAGGACGCTCGCTAACCCCGGAGTCCATTATTAAAAGATCAGACAAACTTCACCAAGGCGTCCGCTTTTTACTCCCCGATGAGGAGGACGAACCTGTTGAGTTTTGTTTGTTTCGTGTTTGTTATTTTCTCCTGGTTTCTGTGTCTGTCCGTGTCCCAGCATGCACCGGTGTCTGCCGGCGCCGTGCTGCCTTTGTGCCGTGCGGCGTTCAACGGTGACCGGTCACCTGCTGTGCTTTGTGCAGCTCCAGGTGGAGCCCGACTCCACAAGCCGCCATTGTGTGAGACGCTCTGTTATTCCCGCGCGCCCTCCCCCGCACGCCCTCCCCCGCGCTCCCTCCCCCGCGCGCCCTCCCCCGCGCGCCCTCCCCCGCACTCCCTCCCCCGCACTCCCTCCCCCGCGCGCCCTCCCCCGCACGCCCTCCCCCGCGCGTCCGTCTGCCCCAGAACCACGATGAACAACCACTGAGAGGGTCGACGGGTCGGCGCTGGAACTACAGGACAGACCCACCTTTTCATCTCCTCTAGCCCTGACATTCAGGCTTTTATAAACATCCTCTCACGCCGTGAAGAAGAAACCGCCCGCTGCTCCTCGTCTCTGGAACGGCCCTGAAGAAGAAAGCGCCCGCTGCTCCTCGTCTCTGGAACGGCCCTGAAGAGCCTCTGCTGGGAAGGCTGTGGGCCTGAACACCACTCCACAGAGAAGAGAGCAGGGTCACACACGGCCAAGGATCCTGTCAGATAGAAGAAGAAGAAGACGAAGAAGAAGAAGGAGGACAAAGAAGAAGAAGAGGAAGAAGAAGACAAAGAAGAAGAGGAAGAAGTAGAAGAAGAAGACGAAGAAGAAGAAGAAGGAGAAGAAGAAGAAGAAGAAGAAGAAGAAGAAGAAGAAGAAGAAGAAAGAGACAAAGAAGAGCAGAAGAAGAAGGAGAAGAAGAAGAGGGAGACAAAGAAGAAGACGACAAAGAAGGAGAAGAAGAAGTAGAAGACATAGAATAAGAAGAAGAAGAGGGAGACAAAGAAGAAGAAGACAAAGAAGAAGAAGAAGAAGAAGAAGAAGCAGAAGGAGAAGAAGAAGTAGAAGACAAAGAAGAAGAAGAGGAAGAAGGAGAAGTAGAAGAAGAAGAAGGAGAAGAAGACAGCAGCGCCCCAGCACCAGCTCCAGAGCTTTGCCAGTTCCTTGGTCGGGGGCACGGACAGTATTAACCCTACCAGACAGGACTGTCCATGTCTTTGATAGAGGGAGGGAACCGGGGAACCCAGCGGAACCCCACGCGCTCATGGGTGGAACATGCAGGATCCAGTCAGAAAGGAGCTGTGATGACCTCCTCTTCCTGCTGTAACACAGCAGAGCTGAACTCAGGTAGCAGAGCGCCTAACAAGCACCTGTGGGAAATTAACATGGGGCTCGATGGAACCAGGCCAAGATCAATGACACCTAGCCTGAATGAAGCCTGAATGAAGCCTGAATGAAGAATGAATGAAGCCTGAGTGAAGCCTGAATGAAGCCTGAATGAAGCCTGAATGAAGAATGAATGAAGCCTGAGTGAAGCCTGAATGAAGCCTGAATGAAGCCTGAATGAAGAATGAATGAAGCCTGAGTGAAGCCTGAATGAAGCCTGAATGAATCCTGAATGAAGCCTGAATGAAGCCTGAATGAAGCCTGAATGAAGCCTGAATGAAGCCTGAGTGAAGCCTGAATGAAGCCTGAATGAAGCCTGAATGAAGCCTGAATGAAGCCTGAATGAAGCCTGAATGAAGCCTGAATGAATCCTAGCCTAGCCGTGTATATACAGTACAGGACCTGGCTGTGATCCAACCCGGTTCGCCCCGTCTGCCAGTAGACTAAGGACCCGACCCACTTGGTCTGTGGGCAGCGTTCTGTATCTCTGCTCCATGTGAAGAACTCTGATCCACTGATTAACACGGTTTGAACTGGATTCATAATCCCTGTCGTAATTATTCATGGATTAAGCTGTGTCTGTGTGTATAAATACATATGAAAGCACAGCCGGCTCAAGGATGTCATACCATAATCACCGCAAGCACCTACGCAGACACACACACACACACACACACACACACACACACACACACACACACACACACACACACACACTGCAGTGCTCCCGAGCTCATCATAAAATATGCAGCTGTGGAATATTGAATATTACTTTCTAAATAATTCATCTTTCCAAAAAATACAAAAACCCTTGTCTGGCTGGCAGTCCGGTGAAACATTAATCACGTAATCATGTGTTAAGCTAAGTTATCAACTGTTAAGCTAAGTTATCGAGTGTTAAGCTAAGTTCAGGGCACGTGTTGGTGCACAGGCTCCTTGGTATTTACTGCCTAATCAGGCACAAAGGGAGATAGAAATCTCTATCTGGGAAGATAAACCGACTACAGAATAAAGAGCCTCTCCTGTCCTCCTGCCTCTGAAATGAGAAGAAAATATTCATGTCTTTTCTGCATAATATGATTTTGCTGAGCTCTTCTATACTCCATTATTAAATGGGATTCTGTGTCTACTGCTCTACGAGGGCCCGCGTTATGTAGGCCACACCAGAACTATAACTATAATCACTAGCATAATTAGATACAAACTGAGGCAGGCTAACTTTTAATACTGTGTAGTTATCTGCTGAATCAGTGTTTGAGGCTAGCCCAGAGCTCTGTTAGCGCTAGCAGCTAATCCAGCAGCAGTTCGTCTGAGGCTACGTCCACCCCGTCTGACGCTACGTCCGTCCTGTCTGAGGCTACGTCCGTCCTGAGGCTACGTCCACGCTGTCTGAGGCCCACCCTGTCTGAGGCTACGTCCGTCCTGTCTGAGGCTACGTCCACCCTGTCTGAGGCTACGTCCGTCCTGTCTGAGGCTACGTCCGTCTTGTCTGAGGCTACGTCCACCCCGTCTGAGGCTACGTCCGTCTTGTCTGAGGCTACGTCTGTCCTGTCTGAGGCTACGTCCGTCCTGTCTGAGGCTACGTCCGCCCTGTCTGAGGCTACGTCCGCCCTGTCTGAGGCTACGTCCGTCCTGTCTGAGGCTACGTCCACCCTGTCTGAGGCCCCCCCTGTCTGAGGCTACGTCCACCCTGTCTGAGGCTACGTCCGCCCTGTCTGAGGCTACGTCCGCCCTGTCTGAGGCTACGTCCACTCTGTCTGAGGCTACGTCCACCCTGTCTGAGGCTACGTCCGCCCTGTCTGAGGCTACGTCCGCCCTGTCTGAGGCTACGTCCGTCCTGTCTGAGGCTACGTCCACCCCGTCTGAGGCTACGTCCACCCTGTCTGAGGCTACGTCCGCCCTGTCTGAGGCTACGTCCGTCCTGTCTGAGGCTATGTCTGTCTTGTCTGAGGCTACGTCTGTCTTGTCTGAGGCTACGTCCACCCTGTCTGAGGCTACGTCCGCCCTGTCTGAGGCTACTTGAGGCTACGTCCGCCCTGTCTGAGGCTACGTCCGCCCTGTCTGAGGCTACGTCCGCCCTGTCTGAGGCTACGTCCGTCCTGTCTGAGGCTACGTCCACCCCGTCTGAGGCTACGTCCACCCTGTCTGAGGCTACGTCCGCCCTGTCTGAGGCTATGTCTGTCTTGTCTGAGGCTACGTCTGTCTTGTCTGAGGCTACGTCCACCCTGTCTGAGGCTACGTCCGCCCTGTCTGAGGCTACGTCTGTCTTGTCTGAGGCTACGTCCACCCTGTCTGAGGCTACGTCCGCCCTGTCTGAGGCTACGTCTGTCTTGTCTGAGGCTACGTCCGCCCTGTCTGAGGCTACGTCCGTCCTGTCTGAGGCTACGTCCGTCTGTCTGAGGCTACGTCCGTCCTGTCTGAGGCTACGTCTGTCCTGTCTGAGGCTACGTCCACCCTGTCTGAGGCTACGTCCGCCCTGTCTGAGGCTACGTCCACCCTGTCTGAGGACCGTCACAGTCTCAGGGCTCAGTGGCGGACTGTGTCGCCACGGTTACAGTGCTTCATTTGGCACATTGATCCGGCGGTCGCAGGAGAATTCATTAGTGTCCCCCGGTCTTGTATAGTGCTCTCTCCGTCTTTCACTTCCTCTCTCTCTCTCTCCGTCTTTCACTTCCTCTCTCCTCTCTCTCTCTTCCTCCATCTATATATATATTGCCCGTTTTCTCTCCTACCTTTCTGTGTTGCTGTCTTTCTCTGTCTTTTTATGTCTCTCTTCTCTCTCTCTCTCTGTCTCTCTCACTCTCTCTCACTCCCTCTCTATATCTCTCTCCTCAGACTCTGTCTCTCTCTCAGTCTCTCTTTCTGTCTCTTTCTCTCTTTCTCTATCTCTCTCTCATTCTCTGTCTGTATCCGTTAAGAGAAGTTGAGGAGGAGCTCCAGCAGGACAGCTTATCACGAAGCACTGCCCCCCATTATAAATCCCATCTGTCCAGCCTAATATTCACAGGCAGCCCTACAAAGGATCGATTAGCCGGGCTCTGAGTCCCTCACAGAATGATTCACCGTTAATCTGCTACACTGAGAGATGGAGGTGGAAAAGATCTAATGTACAACATGTGGGGATGTGAACCCAACACCATCTGACAGAAGTCATTTGCGCTGAGAGAGCCTTGATCATCTGCGGCCACACAACACCGTCCCTCATCAGCGCTTCCTGCTTGCTCATCTTCATCACTGTTACACACCCAGGGGCGAATTCACTAAAGGATTGTGCAGCTTTTCCTGACGCAAAACCTGTGCAAATAAGTCGAAAATAAACGTTGCTATTCACAAAGCCCTCGCAAAGGGTGAAATACGGTGTTAACTGCGTTGCATTCGTCATAGCGTTTCTCTGCGCCGGTGTTATTAGCTGATATTTAAATTAGGTAATATGGGCGGAGAATGTTCCCCTTTTTATGCAAATTAACATTATTGCAAAATCCGCCCAATTCACAAAGATCAGCGTCAATTGCCTCACGCAGTTAAAGTTAAATTAATTCCGTTTTCAGGAATGTGTTGGTATTTAAGCGCAAGGGTTGTGTGTGTCGTCTTTTAAAATCATTCCACCTTCGTTTGCAGTCCGTATTTCCTCGTTTACACACACCAACGGCATTCACTGCTCGGGAAATTAAACCCCAAATATATAAAAAAAAAAATTTGCTGCAGCTGTGATATTTTTTGCGGAAAGCTGTGAGACATGTTTTTGAACCTCGTCCGTGAGGACTTCAACTTCGCCGTCTGAAAATCGTATCTTCCTTTTTCTGTCTGCCATCGTCCAATGATATGCATACGAGTTGTATGCGTTTTTATGTCATTTCCTATATCAGCAGCAAATTGCACTCGGCCGCAAACACCGAATGGGCGTGTCTGCGCTGGGATATTATTAGCGCAATGTCTTTAGTGAATAGGTTTTTACAACGGAGCACATAGCTGAAGCAACTGATGCGCAATGGAATGGTGCAATTAACGGACGCAATTCCGCTTTAGTGAATTGGCCCCCCAGAGACAGGATCGGTTGGCAGTGACAGGCTAGGCTACAGGCCAGGGATAAGCCATACATCCCCAGTCCTACCTGCAGTATATGATGGAACTATCACCAGAGACAGGCTAGGCTCGGCTAGGCTAGGCTAGGCTTGGCTAGGCCAAGAGCCCCGGCGCTGTCGTTAAATACCCAATAATGTACCACAGACAGTCGTTAACACATTTCTATTAGCTCAAGCCAGATCGAATATAGAGATTATCAAGAGAGCGAGTGGCAGAATGTGAGTTCATCTGGAGAACGCGGTTCTGTATTAAAAAGATCTGTCTCTGTCCTCTTTGGCAGCTCTCTGGTGGCTGGGATTAAGCGGAATTACAGGACGATGCCAGAGAGACTGGCACCTGCGTCAGCACAGATGGCTGGATGAGTTACAGGCTTGTCAATCTGCCAACACACGCCTCCTTCTTCATCCATTATGCCCACACAGAACGCAATCATCCCACTGCTCAACCCCTCACTCTCATCCATGGCCCGTTCATCCAATCTCTCGCCCAAACCGTCACTTATCCTCACACACTGTGCATTCAGTCCATCACTTACACTCACAATCCATCACTTACACTCACAATCCATCACTTACACTCACAATCCATCACTTACACTCACAATCCATCACTTACACTAACACACCCTTATTGAAGCTGCCACTCCGATCAGCCTTGACATCTTTACATGTTTGGAACACATGAGATTCACTGAGACTCTGTTGGCCGTTGTCAGCCCCAAAGAGATAAATACAACAAGATAGACAGACAGACAGACAGATAGCAACTTTTTTCCTGAAGGGTAATTCTTTTTCTGCAGCCACACACACACGCACGCACACACACACACACACACACACTCATCAATAAAAAACACAACAAAAATAACAAAAGGCAAGTTACTGTAAAAGTGTTGTGCATGTATATTTATGTGTGTGTGCATGTGTGTGTGTAGGTGTGTGTGCATGTGTGTGTGTGTAGGTGTGTGTGTAGGTGTAGGCGTGTGTGTGCATGTGTGCGTGTGCCCAGCAGTGTGCTGTTAATAGTCGTCTAGTTTGTCCTCGGGGTGAGGAAGTGTTCTAATGAGGCTCTCTCTGGGCAGATAATGAGGAGCTACTGCTCCACTACCCAGAACACCTTGCTGCTCCCTTCTATAGAGGGTCAGCTCACAATGGGAACCACTGAAGTCGCCTGTGTGTGTGTGTGTGTGTGTGTGTGTGTGGGTGTGTGTGGGTGTGTGTGTGTGTGTGTGTGTGCGCGTGTGTGTGTATGTGTGTGTTGAGGGCAGAAGGCAGCATGCCCTCTACTGCCAGAATGATAACCTTTGACCCCTGGGGCCCACACACTGCTCGAGCTGCAGGGGCTGTGTGTTGGGCTGCTGGCTTCCTGCCAGACATGAATTATTCACCTGGAAGAGCAGAAACTCTGGAGTCTTCAGCAGAGTTCCACCTACTGCACTGAACTGTGTGTGTGTGTGTGTGCGCATTTATGTGTAAGTTTAGACGAAGAGAACTCAGAAGGTGTAAACTTCTGGCCATTCCTTCCTCCTGTGTGGAGGTTCCTGCTGTGTGAGTGTGTGTGTGTGTGTGTGTGTGTGTGTGTGTGTGTGTGAGAGTGTGTGTGTGTGTGTGTGTGTAGGGGTCAGGCTCTCCTGGAGGTGTGCTCTGCTCCTGCTAGTTCATACAGAGCTCCTGTATCAAAGCGCCATGTGACGTTTGATCTCTACCAGCAGGGCCCCCACATGGTCTGAGTCCACACAGCGCCCTCTCAATTACCTCCCCCACACACACACACACACACACACACACACACACACACACACACACACACACACACACACACACACACACACACACACACACACACACACACTCCCACATTGCTCTTTGGATGTCAGCCACAGGGAAATTAATCAACAACTGTCAGCTAGTTTCCTGTCAGCTGGTTTCCTGTCAGCTGGTTTCCTGTCAGCTGGTTTCCTGTCAGCTGGTTTCCTGTCAGGTAGTTTCCTGTCAGGTAGTTTCCTGTCAGCTGTTTTCCTGTCAGCTGGTTTCCTGTCAGCTGGTTTCCTGTCAGCTGGTTTCCTGTCAGCTAGTGTCCTGTCAGCTAGTTTCCTGGCAGCAGATTTCCTGGTAGCTTCCGTGCGCCCGGCTCTGCATCGCGCAAAGACACTTAAAAAAGAGAAAGAGCTGCATCGGTTATTAGCGCTCGTCTGTAGACGGGATGTTACATCTGTGGGACCGGAGCGCAACATGCTTTGTTGTTCTTCATCTCTTTGATGTTCCCTCCTCGTCTCGGCGAGCGAGGCCTCATTAGCGCTGCTTCGTTTTGGGGAGCGGGGCGTCCTGGCGCGGCGGACGGCGGGATCAAGGCACGGCCGCTACCGCGAGAGAAAGAGAGAGACGGCGCCGCGCGCCGCCACCGCCGCCGCACTGCGCTCAAACGCCGTTTCATCTCTGAATATTTAACAGCTGGCGGATCAGGACAGCGCAGCACAGGAAACGGTAATGGCCACGCCATCAAAGGAAGAGATCCGGTTGGTCTTTGTACCTGTGTGGAGGTCGTGATGGGAGGAGTGGGGAGGAGGAGGAGGAGGAGGAGGGTTGAGCACATACAGTAGTGACCTAGATTACTAAGATGATGCCATAATCATCAGTGTAATTGACCACACTCAGTGAGACTGTACCGATCTCAAACATAGACTAGCAACATCAAAATATGCTTCCCCCCTGGTGGGATAATTACGTTTTCTATTACTGCTTTGATTGATCTCAGATTTAGAAGAGTGTAAAAAGTAAAGAGTGATGCGTTTCCTCCTGGGGGGCCCGCCCCCCTGCTGGCACGGACAGAACCAATCACAAAGCAAAAGAACATGCGGTTTTATTCATGTGAAGCGTTCAAACAGAGCTCTGTCTTAAAGCAGCTGTGCACTGTGAGGCCTAGCAATGAGGAACCAGGAGGACACGCTCTCTTCTAACAGTCTCAGGGCTGTTGTTTGCTTCTGGGCACAATGTGTGTCCGTGTGTGTGTCTGTGTGTGTGTGTGTGTGTCCGTGTGTGTGTGTCTGTGTGTGTGTATCCATGTGTGTGCCTGTGCGTGGGTATCTGTAACCAGGAGGGGCCACGCTCACTTCTAACAGTCTCAGGGCTGTTTGCTTCTGGGCACAATGTGTGTGTTTGTCTGTCTGTCTGTGTGTGCGTGTGTACGTAATCTGTGCCAGTGCGACAAACACAGTACCTTCACTGGCGTACTACAGCTAAAGTGTGTGTATATATTTAAGTGTGTGTGTATGTGTCAGTTTGATAGATAACTATTTGTGCGTATACTGGAGGTTCGTAGGTGGAGTGTGTGTTACATTTGATGTGCTGCAGCAAACGCACACAATACACACACATTTTTTTGGTGCTAGTTCACCCGGTAAAGCGTGTTTCTCCAGATAAGGACCGGTGCTCCGATAAGAACTGCAGCATCAAACAGAGGAGCTCTGGAGCTCACGGACCGTCTTAGAAATCCTTTTTTATTCGCTGCACAGATCACTGGCGTTTGGACAGCACAGCGTCCTCTTCTCAAGAGCCCTCGTCTTCTGAAGAATGCCTTCTTCTGAGGAAGAGCCCGTCCTGTCAAACACAGATCTGTGCTGCGAATAAAATGGGTTTTTTTCTGATGTTCCAGAACCCTCCAGTTTGGCACTTAGTTTTTTTGTAATGTCCTCAAACCGTGTGGCGCTGAGCATCGGTGCTACAACCCACTGTTCTCATTTCATAATAGTTCACACACCGTAAATCTTTTTTGTTTTATGCTGCAATAATAGACCAACTTTCTAATGACATCTCCTAATTGAACCGTCATCGTATTTGATGATTCCATCTTAAACTCGTAGGGGCTGATCTCGCGCCCACTGTGCGTGTGAGTAGATGAGTGAGTAGACGTGTGAGTAGATGTGAGTAGATGTGTGAGTAGTTGTGTGAGTAGATGTGTGAGTAGATGTGCCTCATCCCAACACAGCTATACCAGTTAACCCTCATCCCAACACAGCTAAACCAGTTAACCCTCATCCCAACACAGCTATACCAGTTAACCCTCATCCCAACACAGCTATACCAGTTAACCCTCATCCCAACACAGCTAAACCAGTTAACCCTCATCCCAACACAGCTATACCAGTTAACCCTCATCCCAACACAGCTATATCAGTTAATCCTCATCCCAACACAGCTATACCAGTTAACCCTCATCCCAACGCAGCTTAACCAGTTAACCCTCATCCCAACACAGCTATACCAGTTAACCCTCATCCCAACGCAGCTATACCAGTTAATCCTCATCCCAACACAGCTATACCAGTTAACCCTCATCCCAACACAGCTCAACCAGTTAACCCTCATCCCAACACAGCTATACCAGTTAACCCTCATGCCAACGCAGCTAAACCAGTTAACCCTCATCCCAACACAGCTATACCAGTTAATCCTCATCCCAACACAGCTATATCAGTTAAACTCATCCCAACACAGCTATACCAGTTAACCCTCATCCCAACACAGCTATACCAGTTAATCCTCATCCCAACACAGCTCAACCAGTTAACCCTCATCCCAACACAGCTATACCAGTTAATCCTCATCCCATCACAGCTATACCAGTTAACCCTCATCCCAACACAGCTATACCAGTTAATCCTCATCCCAACACAGCTATACCAGTTAACCCTCATCCCAACACAGCTATACCCGTTAACCCTCATCCCAACACAGCTATACCCGTTAACCCTCATCCCAACACAGCTATATCAGTTAACCCTCATCCCAACACAGCTATACCAGTTAACCCTCATCCCAACACAGCTAAACCAGTTAACCCTCATCCCAACACAGCTATACCAGTTAACCCTCATCCCAACACAGCTATACCAGTAAACCCTCATCCCAACACAGCTATACCAGTTAACCCTCATCCCAACACAGCTATACCAGTTAGCCCTCATCCCAACACAGCTATGTCAGTTAACCCTCATCCCAACACAGCTATACCAGTTAACCCTCATCCCAACACAGCTATGTCAGTTAACCCTCATCCCAACACAGCTATGTCAGTTAACCCTCATCCCAACACAGCTATACCAGTTAACCCTCATCCCAACACAGCTATGTCAGTTAACCCTCATCCCACCATAATAATAATAATAAAACAGAAGATAAAGTGAGATGGCGGACCTCTGATGTTACTGCCCAATGAAAAGCACAGGGCAGATCCACCATTTAAAATCTCACCGCCGTGGCGACAGGCATGTGTGTGTCTTCTGATGTTAGTAACTATGCAGGCTAACGATAGTTATGTAGGCTAACAATAGGCTAGTAACTATGCAGGCTAACGATAGGCTAGTAACTATGTAGGCTAACAATAGGCTAGTAACTATGTAGGGTAACAATAGGTTAGTAACTATGTGGGGAAACAATAGGCTAGTAACTATGTAGGGTAACAATAGGCTAGTAACTATGTAGGGTAACAATAGGCTAGTAACTACTGTATGTAGGGTAACAATAGGCTGTGTTGTGGACTAAATGGCGTTGCATTAAAGTGACTTCACATCCATTTAGGCTCCGCATTTTCAGCAAGGCTTTTGCGATTTCTCTGTTCAGTATTCACACGCATTTTCTGCAGGAAATGTGATTTTTTCTAGTTTTTATGTGTTGTACATACATATTATACATATTTAATACTGTTTATATTTATTTACCTAAACACTCGTTTCATTTCAGCTCGGTGTAGAGAAATGCAGCGATACTAACAAGCATGGATGTCTGTGCTAACAAAGACCTCACTGTGTGTATCTATGATGACACTGTCCACTCTTTATCTGTGACACGCCCGCCTCACAACAATAACACATCCTAGAGGAAACGTGTGTGTGTGTGTGTGTGTGTGTGTGTGTGATGGGGTTTTTGAACCCGGGCCCAGAGAACCAGCCTGCAGCGTGCCAGATTCCTGTTGGCTGGCTCGTGTGGCATAGATGGATCTGGCGTGACTGAGGTAGTTAAATATTACATGAGTCTGTTTCAGCACTCTGCCGGCCCAGCTGCCCGGTTCTGGTTCTGGTTCTGGTCCAGGCTCGGTGGCTGGCTGGGCTCGGTGTCGGTTCCCCGGGGTGGAACCATTCTCACATCAGAACCACTCTCTTTCTCGTTCGGCTATCAGCTGCCCTCTGCTGAACGCTTCAAGCGTCTGGAAGGCATTAAATACAGTTCTGCCATCCATGCTGCTCAAGGCAAAGCACTCCTGAAGTATTACTGTATCCAGCTGAGTATTACAACGTGCTAATGGTGTTACTGTATTTCACTTTTACACCATGAGGGCTGAACAGTTGGGCAGACTGACTGACTGACTGACTGACTGACTGACAGTAACTGTTGTAATATTATGGGATGTTTGGGTGGTGTTGTTGTTGAGCAGTCATCATACTCAAGTCCCCGTTCTGTATCTTGCTGCAGCATTGCTACCCCTACTGCTCTGTATCCAGACTGAAAACATCATGAGAAAATCCATTAACATTTCGTCACAATTTTTTTTCTTTATTCTTTTTCTTCCTTTTTAAACAATCTTCTCCCCTTCCCTGTATTTGCACGCGGTATCTGCTCATGAAGTGGGTGTAAATGGGTGACATACGGTAGCTCCAGCATTCTGTCACTTATGTCTGTTTGCAGGATCTTCATTAATTGCGGCTGAGAGAAAGAGATTGTTTTATCCTCTCCTCTTCCAGGAGGTGGAAGAGTTTGTTAGAAGCCTCTTCTGAGGGACGACTAAGCTCCGTCTCTGGAATTTGTAAATTAAAAATCTTACTTGGTTTAGTTTAGATTTCAAGAACACGCTGAGTGGTCGGTCAAGCTGGTTTCAAACAAAGACAATAAGTTTATTCTATGTTACGATTTGCAAGTCGGACTCTAAACAGGAAGTGTTTCCTAGTCAAGAGTGGGTGACTGGGGAACGAAAGTGATCTTACACTTCTACACACCAGATTACACTTCTACAAGCCAGATTACACTTCTACAAGACAGATTACACTTCTACACACCAGATTACACTTCTTCAAGACAGATTACACTTCTACAAACCAGATTACACTTCTACACGCCAGATTACACTTCTACAAAACAGATTACACTTCTACAAAACAGATTACACTTCTACAAGACAGATTACACTTCTACACACCAGATTACACTTCTACAAAACAGATTACACTTCTACAAGCCAGATTACACTTCTACACACCAGATTACACTTCTACAAGCGAGGTTCCTGGCCAAGCGTTGGGGCAAAACTGAGGGTAGCAGAGGTGGTTGGAGCAGACCTTTCCGGAGCGAATACAGGGGGAATCCTTTAACACTTGAGAACCACCCTTCATTAGAAAGCATGGCAGCTAACATCAATTACAGTTTATGATTAATTATCATATATTCAGTTAAGTATATTATGCATATTATTAAGCATGTTATGGTGTAAAGACTTATAAATACAAAGGAT
Source organism: Borostomias antarcticus (assembly GCF_949987555.1). NCBI lineage: Eukaryota > Metazoa > Chordata > Actinopteri > Stomiiformes > Stomiidae > Borostomias > Borostomias antarcticus. The sequence continues at coordinate 25,548 of NW_028176203.1, forward strand.
GGCTATTGTTAGGGAAAATCATCTTGGCTTAATTGTGATAACAGGAAAAGTATAATTGCGTAAACATGATTTACACACATGCTGATGAATCAGTCTCGGGCGTCTCTAGTGCATGGGTCCTCCTGGGCTCCTGATAGAGGGTTGGTTCATTGTGTTACTGTGAATCTGACCTCTGACCTCTAACCCTAACAGTGGTTCGGTGACCTGGTGACCCCGGCCTGGTGGGAGGACGTCTGGTTGAAGGAGGGCTTCGCTCACTTCTTTGAGTACGTGGGATCGGACTTCCTCTTCCCCAAATGGAACATGGTAAGCTACACTTCTGCTTGATCAACTGTGTGTGTGTGTGTGTGTGTTTGTGCTTGCCAGTTTTTTTAATTGTGGTCATATCTTCCTCTGGTGTTTAAATGCAGCTACTTTCATCAATCAATCAATCAAAGCTTTATTTGTATAGCGCATTCCATACCCAGAGGCAACACAATGCGCTTTACAGAGAACAAGGGAGGAGGGCATACGACCCACCCCTACATATTCCAGAGGGAAGCAAAAAACAGTATCACCCAGGGGCCAGATAAGTGAGCTGTAAAAATTCTTCCCTGACCCCTCTCAACAAGGCGATCGAGCAAGCTCCAGGAGTATGTTTGTCTACCGGCTAAGAACATTTATAACAACAAGACCCCCTCCCTGGCCAGGACTCCCTCCTGTCTGTATCCGTTTCTTCACGCCACTGAAGCAGAAGCCAGTTTGCGTCCCTGACAGCGTAATGGAGCCGCGGTATAAACAGTGATGGAACCCGTCCAGGGAGACGTCTTCTCCTAAAAGGACCAATTAGAGCAAAGAGTCTGACTAATAGCTTCCTGGCTGCTGGTGGCTCAGATAGACCAGACATTCTGTAGGCCCTAAATCAACTCAAGCTTTCCCCGGCGCCATCACAACAACCCTTGCTGCTGATAAATGATTACATTCTGAACAAGACCTCCCCTCCCTCCATCCTCCACCCCCCAGAGAGATTCACCTCCTCCTCCTCCTCCTCCCCATCCCTCCTCCTGAACGGTCTAAAACCCCAGGATCTGAATCTGATCACAGCACTTGGGGGGGATTCATGCGCTCCTCCTCTTCAGCCCACCTGTGTAGCGGTGTTTGGTTGGTGTAGCGGTGTTTGGTTAGCGTAGCGGTGTTTGGTTAGCGTAGCGGTGTTTGGTTAGCGTAGCGGTGTTTGGTTCGCGTAGCGGTGTTTGGTTAGCGTAGCGGTGTTTGGTTCGCGTAGCGGTGTTTGGTTCGCGTAGCGGTGTTTGGTTGGCGTAGCGGTGTTTGGTTGGCGTAGCGGTGTTTGGTTGGCGTAGCGGTGTTTGGTTCGCGTAGCGGTGTTTGGTTCGCGTAGCGGTGTTTGGTTCGCGTAGCGGTGTTTGGTTCGCGTAGCGGTGTTTGGTTCGCGTAGCGGTGTTTGGTTCGCGTAGCGGTGTTTGGTTGGCGTAGCGGTGTTTGGTTGGCGTAGCGGTGTTTGGTTGGCGTAGCGGTGTTTGGTTGGCGTAGCGGTGTTTGGTTCGCGTAGCGGTGTTTGGTTCGCGTAGCGGTGTTTGGTTCGCGTAGCGGTGTTTGGTTCGCGTAGCGGTGTTTGGTTCGCGTAGGTTCGCGTAGCGGTGTTTGGTTCGCGTAGCGGTGTTTGGTTCGCGTAGCGGTGTTTGGTTCGCGTAGCGGTGTTTGGTTCGCGTAGCGGTGTTTGGTTCGCGTAGCGGTGTTTGGTTCGCGTAGCGGTGTTTGGTTCGCGTAGCGGTGTTTGGTTAGTGTAGCGGTGTTTGGTTCGCGTAGCGGTGTTTGGTTCGCGTAGCGGTGTTTGGTTCGCGTAGCGGTGTTTGGTTAGCATAGCGGTGTTTGGTTAGCGTAGCGGTGTTTGGTTCGTGTAGCGGTGTTTGGTTCGCGTAGCGGTGTTTGGTTAGCGTAGCGGTGTTTGGTTGGTGTAGCGGTGTTTGGTTGGTGTAGCAGTGTTTGGTTTGTGTTCATTACACTATGTACAGTAGGCTCGGTCAGTGACACACACACACACACACACACACACACACACACACACACACACACACACACACACACACACACACACACACACACACACACACACACACACACACACAGCCAATTCCATAGCACGGGCGACCTGGTATTTAACGGGATGGAAAACATGTTGTGATTGGCCATTATGAACCCAAACCCCCACATGTGTTTTATTAACAGCTGTGTTGGGGGTGCACATTAGCGACATTGCGCTGGTCTTAAAGCGCCAGCGTCCTCAGCTCTGCTTAACACCGTTGGGCCTCAGGGCTGATCTGGGGTCCGACTGGAGGCCTGGGGCCTCTGGAGACCAGGGGCCTCAGGGCTGATCTGGGGTCAGACTGGAGGCCTGGGGCCTCTGGCAACTCTCTGCGCTGTTTATGCTGAAACCGGATATCACTAGAAGTGTTCAGTAAATGACTGGATATCACTAGAAATGTTCAGTAAATGACTGGATGTCACTAGAAGTGTTCAGTAAATGACTGGATATCACTAGAAGTGTTCAGTAAATGACTGGATGTCACTAGAAGTGTTCAGTAAATGACTGGATATCACTAGAAATGTTCAGTAAATGACTGGATGTCACTAGAAGTGTTCAGTAAATGACTGGATATCACTAGAAGTGTTCAGTAAATGACTGGATGTCACTAGAAGTGTTCAGTAAATGACTGGATGTCACTAGAAGTGTTCAGTAAATGACTGGATATCACTAGAAATGTTCAGTAAATGACTGGATGTCACTAGAAGTGTTCAGTAAATGACTGGATATCACTAGAAGTGTTCAGTAAATGACTGGATGTCACTAGAAGTGTTCAGTAAATGACTGGATATCACTAGAAATGTTCAGTAAATGACTGGATGTCACTAGAAGTGTTCAGTAAATGACTGGATATCACTAGAAGTGTTCAGTAAATGACTGGATGTCACTAGAAGTGTTCAGTAAATGACTGGATGTCACTAGAAGTGTTCAGTAAATGACTGGATATCACTAGAAATGTTCAGTAAATGACTGGATGTCACTAGAAGTGTTCAGTAAATGACTGGATATCACTAGAAGTGTTCAGTAAATGACTGGATGTCACTAGAAGTGTTCAGTAAATGACTGGATATCACTAGAAATGTTCAGTAAATGACTGGATGTCACTAGAAGTGTTCAGTAAATGACTGGATATCACTAGAAGTGTTCAGTAAATGACTGGATATCACTAGAAATGTTCAGTAAATGACTGGATGTCACTAGAAGTGTTCAGTAAATGACTGGATATCACTAGAAGTGTTCAGTAAATGACTGGATATCACTAGAAGTGTTCAGTAAATGACTGGATATCACTAGAAATGTTCAGTAAATGACTGGATATCACTAGAAGTGTTCAGTAAATGACTGGATATCACTAGAAGTGTTCAGTAAATGACTGGATATCACTAGAAGTGTTCAGTAAATGACTGGATGTCACTAGAAGTGTTCAGTAAATGACTGGATATCACTAGAAGTGTTCAGTAAACGACTGGATATCACTAGAAGTGTTCAGGAAATGGCATTTTAGTCAAAAGACTATGACTAAAACAAAATCATAATTTGCTGTCAAAATTAACACTGCAGATGATGAGAACTCAATTTTCTGAGGTCAGAATGCAAACGGAAATGTATCTGGCCTATTATAGGATATACGAGCATTTCTGAATAAGAGGTCGAACGAATGAGAACGATGGAAAGAATTAGGCCAGGTTGGCTTCTCGACAGGCCCGGCTGTGCATTTCTGCCGCTCTCTCTTATGAACGTAGGCCTACCATACCCACAACAACACAAAGACCAATATAAAGCGAAAACCAGCAACAATACACAAACACCAATATGCCATAAATATGCCTTATAGGTGCTCGGTGTCAACAATAGCTCCAGTATGCATGACGCAGTATGCGGGATCCATACAAATAACACCAATCTGCATAATAAATATAACCTGGTTACAAATTATTTACAGCACATCTATTTTCCAAATAATCCAATTTCAGCTCCTCAAGCTAAATACCAGTTCAAACCTCTCCTATGTGCGTAAAACAAACACACACACGCACACACACGAAATGTGCGCATTTACGCAAGAACATTATATCAGCAGATTCTCCAACTCAATACCAGTGTAAATCTCAGTCCTATACCACTTTATCATGTACGTAAAACACACACGCATGAATGTGCGCATTTGCGCAGCAGTTTAAACGACTAGAGAGCAAATGAAGATGAGCTTCATATCTATGATTATCCTACCTTTCAGAAGATTATTCATATTTATGATTATCCTACCTTTCAGAAGATTATTCATATTTATGATTATCCTACCTTTCAGAAGCGACGTGTCTTCATCGCGGCGAAGGTCAATTCCATCCTCGACTTCCATTCTCTGTCCAGTTCGTTTTCTATGGAGAGCGTTGAGTCCATCTCAGTCTGTCCTTTGTCATTGTACTACGAAGGTAGTTTTTTATTAGTTTCAACTTTGAGAAACTGCGTTCTCCAGAAGCCGGAGTCAACTCCGCAAAAAGTTGCTTGTGAACTTGCCGGTAGATCTGGTCCTGCAGGCAGGCTTGTTAGGGTTTGAGGCAGGCTTGTTAGGGTTTGAGGCAGGCTTGTTAGGGTTTGAGGCAGGCTTGTTAGGGTTTGAGGCAGGACCCAAAAGCAGACGGCAGGCAAGCAGCTCAGGTTCAAAATATAGGTTTTAATATCCAAAATAATACCGGGAGGAAACGCAGGGGAAACACGCACTAACATTAACAATGAACTGACAGAGAACAAAGGAACCAGGAGGGCATATATACTCTGGGAGAACAATCAAGGAACAACGTACAGGTGTGCAACAAGACATAACGAGACACAGGTGCAGACAATCACCCAGACAAGGACATGGAGGGATTCCAACAAGACACCAACACAAGGACACAGGAACAAGGACACAAGGGAAGGGAACAGGGAACGAGGCTGGGACAGGGAAAGGGACTGGGCAGAACTAGAGGGGGGAAACTAGAGGGCCAGGAGAGGAGGGACTGGAGTGACGTGAGACTAGTGAGGGGACAGGTGTCTAGAGCTGGGGCTGGGAGGACACAAACCAACATAGAAGACAAGACAACGAACACAAGACCAAACACACAAGGAGGCAGAACAAAACCAAGTGACAATGTGGACAAAGTGTACAATAGTCTCTGGGGGTAGTGCAGGGGCAGTCACTGGGAGGGGAGGTGCTCAGGGTCAGGAATCCAGGCCAGGATCAGGGGGTGAGCAGGGCGAACCAGGGGCCCGGGGCAGGGGCGAGGGTCTGGACCAGGAGCGAGCAGAGTGGACCAGGGGTCCGGGGCGAACCAGGGGTCCGGGGCGAATCGGGGGTCCAGGGCAGGAACGCGGGTCCAGACTGGGAGCAGGGGGTGAGCCGGGGCGGACCCGGCCCAAACCATAACATCTGCTCTCGTCATATATATTTAAACAACGAACCCCTCTGTTTTTGGAGTGCTTAGTCCTTCAATAGTCTCTTTTTTTGTAGTCACTGCCAGATAATTGTGCTCGTTTGGACAACATGCTTCCATTTCCCCTCAGTCATGGCTCATGAGAGCTGGGGGTGGGGGGGGAGGCGGCGGCAGGTGCACGAGGAATGTGTCAATCACGCAGGCTAAACCATTGACGCGCCTAGATTGTTTATTTTTTTATAAAAAAATGGACCCTTTGTTGGCTCACATTTTGCTGCCCTTGCCAAAGTGCCGCTCTAGGCAATTGCCTAGTCCGTCTACATACGGGGCCCTGGACATTGTTATCCCAAGCAGATTTTGAGTTGTTTTTTTCTTTCTGCGACTAAGCGACTAATGAAAACTTGCTTGACTAGGACTATTCTCGTCGACTAACGTTAAGTCGAATATTGGGGGACAGCCCTACTAGAAGTGTTCAGTTAATGACTGGATATCACGAGAAGTGTATGTGATTGGCAGGATGAGACAGTGGGAATGATGAAGATAATGAAGATTAATTAATGAGAATCTGTATGATTAATGGAGCCAATCATCCCTAGTAAAGGCCTCTCCCTCTCTGCTCCCTCTCCTCCCCTCTCCTCTCCTCTCCTCTCCTCTCCTCTCCTCTCCTCTCCTCTCCTCTCCTCTCCTCTCCTCTCCTCTGCTCTCCTGTGATTAAATTAGAGAGGTATGGTCGGATGGTTTAATGAGATATACTTAAAGGAGTAGTAAAGGGAAAATGCATGTTTAGCCCTGTTTTAAGGTTACGTATGATCATATACAATGGATCAGATCAAAACGTTGACAAAACTAGCATTTTCGAGAAAGTTGATAATTGCTCTACCACCATTTTGGTCATACAATGGATGTGGGTGGGCACCGTGAAAATCATTCAAAAACATGTTAAACTCTCCCGCCGTGGGCTTCCCTGCCAATCAGCTGCGCATATGATTACCTCATTTGCATAATACAGGAATGTCTAATGGGTTTTAATGTTGTATAAAAAAAACAGCCGTGGGCTCTGTCAATCAGCTGCATTCGCCACGGTAACGGAACTGTGGTTATGGGATGGCGGTCTTCTCTGCCTCATATCTGCTCCAGACACATGTGTGCTGGTGTATTTATCCAAGACACTTGTTCCTGAGTGCAGCAGCTGAAGGAGGCGGTGAGTCTGTGAGCTCCGGGCCTCGCTGACCTCCCTCCTATCTTACTGGCCCAGAAGCACCAGCTGTTCGCCTAATTGTTTATGCTAATGAGGGCCGGGCGTCAAGCCTGCATCGTGCTCTTTGGGATGTGACTCCGCCTCAATTAGCTGAGACCACGTGACCATCTCTCTCCTATCACACACGAACATACCAGGCCCTCTCCTTCTCTCCTTCTCTGTCTGTTCCTCCCTTTCTCTCGAGCTGAATCCCAATCTGAGTGCGCAAACCGCACTTGCGGCCCCTCGCACTTGCGGCCTGAGGCCTGAGCGCTTAATTGACGTCAGCTGGAAGGGCCAGAGGGTGCAGGGCCGTGAATTAAATGGGACAGCACTTCCAGTTTCGCTCAATGCCCCTCCCACTTCGTTTTCATTGGCTGCCGCGTCCCTCCGACGCAGAGGCTGCTCTGACGCTCCCCTCAGCTCTCCGCTCGGCTCTGCAAATTGACCGATTGACGTCTGTTTTAATTTAATAATAATTAAAAAATTATGTTGGGTGGGATGTTTGCAGCATGTGGATTTCAAGATAAATGTTGTGTTATCTGCAAATGTCATCATTTATGTGTGATGCACTCGGATCATGACGCGGATGCACTCAAGCACTGTGTCACATGAGACGCGGTGGACTGTGGGTATTTTCTGCTCCTAAGTCCGCGATATTGCGGACTTTCGGTAAGTGCGGTTAAAGTGCGCAAAATGGCGGCGGTGGCGCACTTGTGGACCTAGCAATTCCGTTTTGGGACCCTGAGCCCTTGTGGACTTAGCGGGAACGCGCATGTAAGGCCACAAGGCCGCGAGTGATCTGCACTTTTGCCTAAGTGCGCGATTTGGGATTCAGCTTCTTTCTTTCTCCCTCTCTTTCTCTCTCTCTCTCCCTCTCTTTCTCTCTCCCTCTCTTTCTCTCTCTACCTCTCTTTCTCTCTCCCTCTTTCATTCTCTCTCTCATTCTCTTTCTCTCTTTCATTCTCTCTCTCATTTTCTCTCTCATTCTCTCATTCTCTCTCTCATTTTCTCTCTCATTCTCTCATTCTCTCTCATTCTCTAGCTGAATCCCAAATCGCGCACTTCGGCACTTGTGTCCTTACATGCGCGTTCCCGCTAAGTCCACAAGGGCTCAGGGTCCCAAAACGGAATCGCTAGGTCCACAAGTGTGCACATTTTGTGCACTTTAACCGCACTTACCGAAAGTCCGCAATTTCGCGGACTTAGGAGCAGAAAATACCCACAGCCCACCGCGTCTCATGTGACACAGTGCTTGAGTGCATCCGAGTCATGATCCGAGTGCATCACACATAAATGATGACATTTGCCGATAACAGAACATTTATCTTGAAATCCACATGCTGCAAACATATCCCACCCAACATAATTTTTAAATTATTATTAAATTAAAACAGACGTCAGTCGGTCAATTTGCAGAGCCGAGCGGAGAGCTGAGGAGCGCGTCAGAGGAGAGCAGAGGGACGCGGCAGCCAATGAAAACGAAGTGGGAGGGGCATTGAGCTAAACTGGCGTGGGAATCGTTGGCACGCCGCTGCCCATTTAATTCACGGCCCTGCACCCTCTGGCCCTTCCAGCTGACGTCAATTAAGTGCTCAGGACGCAAGTGAGAGGGGCCGCAAGGGTGGTTTACACACTCAGATTGGGATTCAGCTTCTCTCTCTCTCTCTCTCTCTCAATCTATCTCTCTCTCTCTCTCCCTCTCTCTCTCAATCTCTCTCTCTCATTCTCTCTCTCTCTCTCAATCTCTTTCTCTCTCTCATTCTCTCTCTCAATCTCTCTCTCTCTCTCCCTCTCTCTCTCAATCTCTCATTCTCTCTCTCTCTCTCTATCTCAATCTCTCTCTCTCTCTATCTCAATCTCTCTCTCTCTCTATCTCAATCTCTCTCTCTCTCTATCTCAATCTCTCTCTCTCATTCTCTCTCTCTCAATCTCTCTCTCTCTCTCTCTCTCTCTCTCTCTCCCTCTCTCTCATTCTCTCTCTATCTCAATCTCTCTCTCTCTCTCTCTCTCATTCTTTCTCCCACCTCCCACAGGAGGTTAAATGATCTCTCTCTCAGGAATAATTCCTGGTGACCCATCCTAGCCAGGCTGCTTGTGATTGGAGGGGACGGGTCCGGCACTCTGCCCCTCCATCCCCTGGCCGTTACCCACAATCCTCCCTGAGCGTGGTGTTCCAGACGCAAACACTCTCATCTGTGCTGTTTACATCTAGTCGGCGGGTTCTGGCAGACAGAGCACTCAGGAACGTAGAACGCTGTGATGCTTTTCCATGCTCTACACCACCGGGACCCTCGTCCCATCCTCCACTCTGAAAGGTGAAAGGTCGGTGCCCTTGTGGGCGCTTGGCGGGGGGGGGGGGGGGGTTGTGAGAGGAGGGGGTCTGTCACAGTTGACAGGTGTTTAGGTGCAGCTGAGTGGTACACTGATAGCTAACGTCCCTGGAGAGATGAGAGGAGAGGAGGAGGAGGGAGGGAGGGAGAGAGGGAGAGAGGAGGTTATCTGGGGTGGAGGGAGGGAGGAGGGGTGCGGGGGGGGGGGGGGGAGGAGTCAGAGTGACGGCAGGGTGGCAGGCAGGGCAGAGATGGAGCGCGAGAGAAAGAGGGAGGTAGGGGAGGAAGAGAGGGATGAGAGAAAGAGGGATGGAGGAGAGGAAGAGAGGGATGAGGGGAAGAGGGATGGAGGAGAAGAAGAGAGGGATGAGGGGAAGAGAGAGGAGGGGTAGAGAGGGATGAGGGGAAGAGAGAG
>NW_028176202.1:0-2500 GCF_949987555.1 Borostomias antarcticus
CCCCATATACATACAAATACAGTACAAATGTCATTAAAGCCTCCAAAAAAATAAAGAATATTCGGTAGGTAGCATGCAATACCTCTGGGTATCAATACCCCCCGCGTGCCCCCTGCCTCCACCCCCCCGCGTGCCCGTATGCATGGTGCGCACGGGCTCTGATGAACACACGCGTGTCGCATCCATTGTGTTCATTTATTACGTGCGTGCGCGTCGAAGAAATGCATGTTGCACAATATTAAAAAATGATCAATGATCATAATACGCCTGTGCTTACCTGCAAGATGTGGCCTAGGTGGGCTCCGTGCGCATCGATGACCGAGGGGGGGGTTTAGATGACCTGCCCGGCTCTGGTCTGGTCTGGTCAGCAGACCTGCGGGTGCTGAAGAGACGGCCGCGGGGGACCGGTGGTCAGTGTCGAGGTGTCGGGGTCGATGGATGCCCAGATGGACGCAAACAAGCCGCCGTAAACGGATCGGGTACCGCAGATGCGCATATGTTGCTATGGGCGTTGCTGTATTCGGGTGAAGAGAGATGTGTTTTTCTGCTGCTGATGCAGATCGCAGTGTTGATGATGTGGCAGACAGTGCGCATGCGATGGTTGGATAAAAGGTGACGGTCGCAGTCTCCAGATGAAGATAGATGACGTTTTTTCCACGTGCCGAGGGTCCGGTATCGGAAAGTGTGTCTAAAAATAGGTAAATGAGAAATAATAACGGGGATGCGTTCCTTGCTGTAGCAGGAGAGAGCGCGTCTGCGGATGCGTGCTTTTGACGTAGCGTGTCACCACCACGCCGCTCTGCTGATGCTGCAGTTGCTAGGGCGCACGGAGCAGATGGGAGGACGAGAGAGGTGGAGAAATGTCTCCCCCTGGTGGTGATGTCGTTCACTACAGAAACATACATACCTTTATTTTATAGCCATATTTTATAGCCATATATCTTAACTCGAGTGTGCAAAGTTGTGAGCTGGAATCTTCCTCTTGGAATCTTGAGTCTAGAAGTTATCAGTAGAAATAAATAATGCGAAGGGTATTCATAACTGCTCTGCCTGGTCTTTGCCATGAAATGATGATAGATATAGCTTTTTTGCTGGCCCCAGGCAAAGCACAAATACTTAACAGGATGTGTTCACACTAACCAGAGGGGTCAGATGTCACACTAACCAGAGGGGTCAGGTCTTTAGGTGTAACTAACTGACTCAAAGAAGACTTGCAACAAGATATCACTGTGCTTTCATACATTTATTCAGATTTTTTTTTTCCCATTTTGAGTCAAAAGTGTTTATGAGGATATTACAGAAACTTTACATAGCAGAGGCATAGCAATTGAATCAAAAATCCATGTCCATTGAATGCGAGAGATTTTTTTCCCCGCCTGAAATTTGTTTTAACTGTACAATGTCCCTGTCAAATAAAGTAATAAATGCAATGAAAACAAATTCCATAAAAATGATGCAAGTATCAAGGCATTTTTGCAATACACATACTTATATTTTCATACAAATTACAAAACATAATAATGGGATAATTTCATATGCTCTGAAGCAGCACTGAGACAAGTAGTCCAACTACACCGAGACAGAGACCTGTTTAGCCACAGGCCTCAACCAGACACTTCAACCTCCTGATTACATATAAAGGGAACAGCACGTGAACGAAGACACACACACACACACACACGCGCGCGCACACACTCACACACACACACACACACACGATTGACAGAGGCAAAAGACTTCCAGCGTGCTTCAGATGGTTTGGTTTTTTAAAAGACAAAGAGTCAGAGATTTCCGAGCTGAGAGAGACCGAGAGAGACCGAGAGAGATCCGTCTTGAGTTGCATTAGTCCGTCCAGAAGCACGGCTCACAGTGAGTCTGTCTCTCTGTGTGTGGGAGGGGGGGGGGGGGGGGGGGGGGTACGTGACCCTTCACCTCCGCTACTCCCCCTGATTAGAACCCAGAGTCACGACCACGCCAGGTATTGTGCAAGCAAAGACATACAGGTGAGCGAGTCCACTAACGTTAGTCTCCTTGATTCGTTAGTGTTCCACTTTTCTTTTCTCAACAGTGTTGAGGGAGAGATGAGGAGAGGAGGAGAGGATAGGAGGAGAGGAGGAACTAGGGAGGGAGGGAGGATTGTCCATTAAAACCCCTCTGTAAGACAGAGGTCTGTGGACCGATTAAAAGATTGTGAACGTTCATAAGTGCAACGAAAAGATTACATATTTTAAAAAAAAAAATCAGATTAACAATATAAAAAGAACGATAGAAGCAATAAAACATTAAAAAGCATCTAAAAAGCTATATCCTATTGCACAGTTCAAATCATGATAGAAAATATGATACATGATAAAAGATACAAATAAGCATTGCATAAAAATAAAAAAAAATATGAAAAGGGTGAAAGTAGTGTATCTCGTCTTTAAGACCGTAGTTTCTTTTATGGAGCGTACTCCTTGGCTTCTTCGCTGTACACAGAAACAAAGAAGAATGCTGCTCA
>NW_028176202.1:7500-10000 GCF_949987555.1 Borostomias antarcticus
AGGGTGTGTGTGTGTGTGTGTGTGTGTGTGTGTGTGTGTGTGTACCTCTCGTTGTGCAGGGCGGTGCTCATGGGGTTGAGGGTGTGTGTGTGTGTGTGTGTGTGTGTGTGTGTGTACCTCTCGTTGTGCAGGGCGGTGCTCATGGGGTTGAGGGTGTGTGTGTGTGTGTGTGTGTGTGTACCTCTCGTTGTGCAGCGCGGTGCTCATGGGGTTGAGGGTGTGTGTGTGTGTGTGTGTGTGTGTGTGTGTGTGTGTACCTCTCGTTGTGCAGCGCGGTGCTCATGGGGTTGAGGGTGTGTGTGTGTGTGTGTGTGTGTGTGGTACCTCTCGTTGTGCAGGGCGGTGCTCATGGGGTTGAGGGTGTGTGTGTGTGTGTGTGTGTGTGTGTGTGTGGTACCTCTCGTTGTGCAGCGCGGTGCTCATGGGGTTGAGGGTGTGTGTGTGTGTGTGTGTGTGTGTGTGTACCTCTCGTTGTGCAGGGCGGTGCTCATGGGGTTGAGGGTGTGTGTGTGTGTGTGTGTGTGTGTGTGGTACCTCTCGTTGTGCAGCGCGGTGCTCATGGGGTTGAGGGTGTGTGTGTGTGTGTGAGTGTGTACCTCTCGTTGTGCAGGGCGGTGCTCATGGGGTTGAGGGTGTGTGTGTGTGTGTGTGTGTGCAGACCTCTCGTTGTGCAGGGCGGTGCTCATGGGGTTGAGGGTGGGGCTGACGGACTTGCTGCGGTCCCAGATCATGATGAGCTCGGCCAGGCGCTCCTCGGCGCACTGGGCCGTCAGACGGGCCTCAGCGTCCTGGTCCCAGCAGTCCTCCATGGTCTCCTTCAGAGAGCGCACCGCCTGCACACACACACACACACACACACACACACACACACACGCACACACACACACACACACACGCACACACACACATACACGCACACACACACACACATACACACATACACACACGCATCATACACGTCATACATTCACACACACACACATCATACACACACACACACACACGCACGCGCACACACGCGCACACACACACACATACACACACACATCATACACGTCATACATTCACACACACACACACACATCATACACACACACACACACACACACACGCGCGCACACACACACACATCATACACGTCATACATAAACATTCACACACACACACACACGTAGTTAAACAGTAACCCAGAACACAGCCAAACACACACAGGGCACAGAGAGACACAATGTGACCACGTATTTCTCTCACACACACACACACACACACACACACACACACACACACACACACACACACACACACACACACACACACACACACACACACACACACACACACACACACACACTCGTCCTCACCAGGCTGTTCTCTTTCCAGGCCTCGGGGAACTTGGGTCTCTGTTTCTCGCGGGACACCAGAACCTGCATGTCCTCGAACGTGGGGTGGTTCCCCGCCTCGGCCTGGAACACCATCTGGTACTCAGGAACAGACTCCCCTGAGAGAGGAGGAGGAGGAGAGGAGGAGGAGGAGGAGGAGGAGGAGGAGGAGGAGGGGGAGGATGAGGAGGATGAGGATGAGGATGAGGAGGAGGAGGATGAGGAGGATGAGGAGGAGGATGAGGAGGAGGAGGAGGATGAGGAGGATGAGGAGAGGAGGATGAGGAGGAGGATGAGGAGGAGGAGGAGGAGGAGGAGGAGGGGGAGGGGGAGGATGAGGAGGAGGATGAGGAGGAGGAGGATGAGGAGGAGGAGGATGAGGAGGATGAGGAGGAGGATGAGGAGGAGGAGGAGGATGAGGAGGATGAGGAGGAGGAGGAGGAGGATGAGGAGGAGGATGAGGAGGAGGATGAGGAGGATGAGGATGAGGAGGAGCAGAGAGGAGGATGAGGAGGAGCATGAGGAGGAGGAGGAGGATGAGGAGGAGGATGAGGAGGAGGATGAGGAGGAGGATGAGGAGGAGGATGAGGATGAGGAGGAGGTCAACCCTCACACACTAAACAGACGCTAACATATCCATTCACAAAACTCCATAATAAACCATTTTTGTCTCCTTTTTTCTAACGAAAGGCTTGAGGTATTATAACAGTGTCTGGGTTCTTAACAGGGTTCTCAGTGTCTGGGTTCTTAACAGGGTTCTCAGTGTCTGGGTTCTTAACAGGGTTCTCAGTGTCTGGGTTCTTAACAGGGTTCTCAGTGTCTGGGTTCTTAACAGGGTTCTCAGTGTCTGGGTTCTTAACAGGGTTCTCAGTGTCTGGGTTCTTAACAGGGTTCTCAGTGTCTGGGTTCTTAACAGGGTTCTCAGTGTCTGGGTTCTTAACAGGGTTCTCAGTGTCTGGGTTCTTAACAGGGTTCTCAGTGTCTGGGTTCTTAACAGGGTTCTCAGTGTATGGGTTCTTATGGTGTTAACAGTGTCTGGGTTCTTAACAGGGTTCTCAGTGTCTGGGTTCTTAACAGGGTTCTCAGTGTCTGGGTTCTTAACAGGGTTCTCAGTGTCTGGG
>NW_028176201.1:0-2000 GCF_949987555.1 Borostomias antarcticus
ACTAACCTAACACTCAACTAACCTAACACTGGCCTGTCAACATCAACTACTAACCTAACACTCAACTAACCTAACACTGGCCTGTAAACATCAACTACTAACCTAACACTCAACTAACCTAACACTGGCCTGTAAACATCAACTACTAACCTAACACTCAACTAACCTAACACTGGCCTGTAAACATCAACTACTTCTGCACTTCATAAGCAAGCGCACTTCTAGTCAAACTGTAGCCTATTGAGAACTTTTTATTTTACATTTTGCTCCCCTCCTCCCCCCCCCCCCATCCTCCATAGACCAGCTATTCATTCCTGGTTCTCGCGGTAACACAGTCAACCAGGGCACGGATACGGTAAGCCTAACCCTCGTATTGATATATAACAGCGGCACTATCGCGTGAGTATGACTGACAGAGCCTATGGCACGTTGCTATAGCAGCAGCTGTACCGCGTTCTGCAGCATAGTGAGGCGATTGTGTGTCTCGAGTTACATAAGACCAGTCCTGACCGCGCCATCCACAGCCAGGCTATTCACACGGCCTGTTATTCCTCCCGGCTCGCCGGCAGAGGTGAGGCTCCTCTGAGGGGATCAAACCCCGGGTCTCCCGCCTGCCGTCTGACCGTAACGAGGCCCTAGCTTGCGGAGGTATGTCCGCATCAGCAGCCCGGTTTCCGCCTGTCCGTGCCAGAGTAAACAGCTGACCCCCAGGGATCAGCCGGGGCGAGAGGGGGGTCAGAGGAGGAGCCGGTAAAACTGATCTGAGGCCCTGTCAGAGACACTGGGGGGGCTGTGGAGACTGAGACTGACACACACACACACACACACACACACACACACACACACAACTTAACCAGCAGAGAGAGAGAGAGAGAGAGAGAGAGAGAGAGAGAGAGAGAGAGACGGATAGAGAGAGACAGAGATAGAGAGACGGAAAGAGAGAGAGACAGAGAGACAGAGAGAGAGAGACAGACAGACACGGAGAGGGAGAGAGACAGAGCAAGAGAGACAGAGAGAGATGGAGAGAGAGAGAGAGAGACAGAGAGAGAGAGAGAGAGAGAGAGAGACCAGATTTCGAGAACACAACATCAGTGCATTCTCACCATCTCAGAGCTCACCTTGAAATATACAAACCTCGGTCTGATAATTACACCGTCTGGTAATTACACCGAGGTTCATGAAACAAACATAAAACTCTTACTTGGAACATTGGGAAACTGAATCTAAATGACTAAACAAACTGGATTGTTATTGAGACCACAGACACAATTTGTAGAATATCATCACATTCGTAGAATATCTCCTCTTTGTCAGAGATCTAAAACAGAGACAGATTCTGACCAAATGCGGCTAAATGACCACAGCTTGGCTTGGAAAGACATCTCTGCTCAAAGAACAAAGACTGTTGAATTTGAGGGAGAGAGAGAGAGAGGGGGGGGGGGGGTGTCGGGGGCTGAACTTAAGTGACAGATGTTGTATAGATCAGATGTTGTCTAGATCAGATGTTGTCTAGATCAGATGTTGTATAGATCAGATGTTGTATAGATCAGATGTTGTATAGATCAGATGTTGTATAGATCACATGTTGTATAGATCAGATGTTGTATAGATCAGATGTTGTCTAGATCAGATGATGTATAGCTCACATGTTGTATAGATCAGATGTTGTATAGCTCACATGTTGTATAGATCAGATGTTGTATAGATCAGATGTTGTATAGATCAGATGTTGTATAGATCAGATGTTGTCTAGATCAGATGTTGTCTAGATCAGATGTTGTATAGATCAGATGTTGTATAGATCAGATGTTGTATAGATCACATGTTGTATAGATCACATGTTGTATAGATCACATGTTGTATAGATCACATGCTGTATAGATCAGATGTTGTATAGATCACATGTTGTATAGATCACATGTTGTATAGATCAGAATGATATAGAGAAACTAATGCATGATGAAAGACTTACTTTGACTCCAAACTACTTTACTCAGTAA
>NW_028176200.1:0-2500 GCF_949987555.1 Borostomias antarcticus
CTGACCCTTGAAATTAAACATTATTACAGAGCGGATATTTAAAAAACCGGGGCCACAAATTACATCAAAATGAAAATATTAAGGAACATTACGAATATATCAAGTGCCGCTCGCCGGCTCTGTGCCCCCCCCCCCCCCACACACACACACTCCCCCCACTCCTCCCCCTCTATCCTTGAGGAGCAGCGTTTGTTTGGGCTGGTGGAGGGAGGGGGGCGATGGGGTGGGGGGGGGGGGGGGGGCGGGGGCGCGCTGGTGTTGTACGTGTCACCAGTAAGGCGTGGGGATTGGGAAATAATAACAATGTAGCCTGTCCCACCATCTTCATGTGTCTGCATAAACTAATCATCCCCCGGGCGGACTCATCACCGGCTTTATTAGGAGCACAGGAGCGCTCTGCTGGAACTGTGGGCTTCAGTGTGTGTGTGTGTGTGTGTGTGTGTGTGTGTGTCTGTCTGTCTGTCTGTGTTTGTGTAGGTGTGTTTGAACGTTGAATTATGAGAGTGGGAGTGTGTGTGTGTGTGTATGTGTGTGTGTGTGTGTGGGCATTTGTGTGGAAAATTGTCAGGTATTGGAGACTATCCTACTTGCTACAGGTCTACAGGTCAAGTCTACATACCTACAGATATACAGGTCTCTAGGTCTACAGGTCAGGTCTCTAGGTCTACAGGTCAGGTCTCTAGGTCTACAGGTCAGGTATATAGGTCTACAGGTCAGGTCTACAGGTCTACAGGTCAGGTCTACAGGTATACAGGTCTACAGGTCAGATCTACAGGTATACAGGTCTACAGGTCAGGTCTACAGGTATACAGGTCTACAGGTCAGGTCTACAGGTATACAGGTCTACAGGTCAGATCTACAGGTATACAGGTCTACAGGTCAGGTCTACAGGTATACAGGTCTACAGGTCAGGTCTACAGATATACAGGTCTACAGGTCAGATCTACAGGTATACAGGTCTACAGGTCAGATCTACAGGTATACAGGTATACAGGTCAGATCTACAGGTATACAGGTCTACAGGTCAGATCTACAGGTATACAGGTCTACAGGTCAGGTCTACAGGTATACAGGTATACAGGTCAGATCTACAGGTATACAGGTCTACAGGTCAGATCTACAGGTATACAGGTCTACAGGTCAGGTCTACAGGTATACAGGTCTACTTGCTGTCGTCTCTCCTGTCATATGTCTTCTCTGTCTATATGTTTTTTTGAGCTCTGTGCCCCTCAGTTCCAATGTGGTCTTCCACAAATGGCAATACATTTACTACTAACTTACTACTTACTACTACTACAGGTCTACAGGTCTACAGGGTATACAGGTCTACAGGGTATACAGGTCTACAGGTCTACAGGGTATACAGGTCTACAGGTCTACAGGGTATACAGGTCTACAGGTCTACAGGGTATACAGGTCTACAGGTCTACAAGGTATACAAGTCTACAGGTTATACAGGTCTACAGGTCTACAGGTCTACAGGGTATACAGGTCTACAGGTCTACAGGGTATACAGGTCTACAGGTCTACAGGTCTACAGGTCTACAGGGTATACAGGTCTACACGTCTACAGGGTATACAGGTCTACAGGTCTACAGGTCTACAGGTCTACAGGGTATACAGGTCTACAGGTCTACAGGTCTACAGGTCTACAGGTCTACAGGTCTACAGGGTATACAGGTCTACACGTCTACAGGGTATACAGGTCTACAGGTCTACAGGTCTACAGGTCTACAGGGTATACAGGTCTACAGGTCTACAGGTCTACAGGGTATACAGGTCTACAGGTCTACAGGTAATACAGGTCTACACGTCTACAGGGTATACAGGTCTACAGGTCTACAGGTCTACAGGTCTACAGGGTATACAGGTCTACAGGTCTACAGGTCTACAGGGTATACAGGTCTACAGGTCTACAGGTCTACAGGGTATACAGGTCTACACGTCTACAGGGTATACAGGTCTACAGGTCTACAGGGTATACAGGTCTACAGGTCTACAGGTCTACAGGGTATACAGGTCTACACGTCTACAGGTCTACAGGGTATACAGGTCTACAGTAAACAGGTCTCCAGATCTGGGCTGTGTTTCGCAGAGAATAAACTTTATGAAAATGAATGATGAAAACAATATTTTTGTAGCCTACATAACACGTCACAGGAATGTTGTCTTTTAAAATTTTACTGAGCCAAATAAAATATAGGAACAACAACAACAACAACAACAACAACATTTTCTTGTGTAGAGGGGCAATTTGATGACATGGCTTTTGGTCTGGACCCCACCACTATACTATACTATACTATACTATACTATACTATACTATACTATACCTATACTATACTATACTATACTATACTATACTATACTATACCATACTAACTATACTATACTGTAGGATACCGACAGATATCCCGTGATGATGATCCCGAATTGATTAATCCAATGAGACTGTCTAGACCCATAGTAGGGTAGACACGTGTGTAAATTATTACATTAA
>NW_028176200.1:7500-12500 GCF_949987555.1 Borostomias antarcticus
CTGCCCCGCCCTACCTCCGCCCTGCGGGGGAGAGTGGAGGTCAGGGCGGGGGGGGGGGGGGGGGCGAGGAACACAGAGAGGCCGCACTCACAACTTGAAAGGAATTCTAATGAATCCACACAGTCGCACAGCCTATTCCCACGACAACAGGCCCCAAACAAATAGCTGCATTTGAAGTCCCCTCGTTTTATGACTTTGAAAATTGTGTGTGTGTGTTTGTGTGTGTGTGTATTTGAATGTTTGTATGTGTGTGTGTATTTGTGTGTGTGTGTGTGTGTGTGTGTGTGCGTGTGGGGAGGGGGTGTGGGCTGTGGGTGTCTGTCCGTCTGTGAATGTGCGTGCCATGTTTGTGTGTGCGTGTGTGTTTTTGTGCGTGTCTGTACATGATGAGTGTTTGTTTTTGTTTGCGTTTTTTGGGGTTAGTGTCTGTGAATTTTCATGGAATTAGCATGGGACTCAAATGACTTGATATCTACACACTAGCAAGTCATTATATTGTCTCCCATGACCATAACTACCGGCCATTTTTTTCCTAATGAGGAGACGCACATTAAGATGCAGCGCTATACAGCAGTCTAATAAACATCCACGTCTAGATACAAAAAAACACAATTCCTTATTCTCCATTTGCTCGGAATCTGACACAAGATACACAAAAAGCCTGACCTGCCGGCTGATATCTCCAACCCACAATGTGATTTGCCGCCCTATAAGGCCCTTGGGCCTACAAAGTCTACTCTAAGAAATACTTTGACCCTGCTGCTATCCAGCTACAGAAACTAAGCCCTTTAACCCCTTCCTCTCCCCTCTACCTCCAGACAATGCTGACTTCAAAAAGGAGGAAGCGTGAGAGACGAGTGAAAGCCGAATAGCCAGTCAGCTTGCTGCCTGGTCCATTAATATTAATATCAATATGCAATATACCCCTCCCTACAACCCCCACTGCCGGTTTTCTTTTTTTTTTTTCTTTGACAACCTCAGGATGCTTGTACAACAGCTCCCGTGAACCGAGATGTCTTTTATTTTTCAGTCCAGCGCCTTGGCTTCGGCAGAGCGTAGCGCGGAACGCCGGCGCGCGTCTGGCTGGCTGACTCCGCGCTCCGCTCCTACCAGCCCGCCTCTCAGACGGAGGGGTGAGAGTGTCACTCCACAAAAGCAGCATGAATCGAGCTGTGTAAACAGTAAATAATAAACAAGCGCTCTAATACATTATTGAGAGAATCACTTTAGGCAACTAGGACAGCGTGAAACGCTGAGAGAAACCCGTTTTGTTTTTTCTCTCTCACTCAAGAGCACACGCTCTCAATGTTTGAGTTGGTGATATGATAGTGTTCTGACACAACTGTGATAGCACTGCATGTTTCATAGTGAAAGAAGTGGATTTGATCATTTCTGACAATATTTGACCTGCGTTTTCACTCAGTAAAAGAAAGATAACACTAGTTATGTCATCAATATCACAACCACTAAAGGCACACTTAAACCATCTTGGGGCCCTACATGCCAATGCCTCCCATCACACTCACTTGCACACAACACTGGCGTCTGTAGTGGTCAACGATTGTGGGCACTCTGAAAACATGATTTGAAGCTATTTGTGTACATTACCAAGTCTTCAACAACAACAACAACAACAACAACAACAACAACAACAATAATAATAATAATAATAATAATAATAACAACATCAGCAGCAGGCAAACTGAAGTAAGTTTCTGTTAATGTTGAGAAATATTAAGATATTGATGACTACAGCATTATGTGTTAGCTATGAAAGGGAGACAATATGTTTCTGCAATAATTGTAGTAAAATATAGTCGTAACTCATGTAAAATAGTAAGGTATTGTATGTTTGAATATATTGTTTGAACATATTAACTGTACACATCTCTGTTTGGATGAAGCACTAAATTGAATATCCTCCCCTAGTGGGTTATTGGGCAAAAAATAATTATATTTCACCTAAATCTGACTAATGCATCACAGGTAGCCTTTATCTAATACACTACAACTCCCTGAGGATGCACATTAGGGCTAGAGACACAAATATACCCAGTAGACACCATGGACAGACTTGGATATTAAATACTAATAAAATCATGGTTATTCAAATATCAGGAAGAGAAATATCACAGTTTATCTGATACTTATTTGGTGTTTGAACATTCAGTTCTGATAATGTTCTACATGTAATGTATTGTATGTAGTAACACATTTATAAATTTGACTAAAATATGATAGATAAAGTATGGTAATAGAATCAGAGACCATATTCACAGATCATTTGTATCCCATGTCGTGGGTTATATCTTTAACAAAACCTTGTATCAAATTAAAATAAGGAGGGAGGGCGATATCTAATTTTCTGGAAAGAGCAATCACCAGGCATGGCTTCAGGGCTTGGAAATCTCATCGAGGGGTCCCAATGCAGTACTGCAACCGACCTGTAGATGGCAGTCAGAACCTAGTCAGAAGCCAAATCAGACTTCATAGACTCTTGTCAGAATATTACTTCATAGGTCACATATAGAAGATCATGTTTTACCTGCCCTTGTAACATACTGTGGTCAAACAGACGCAGAGACAGACCTAAGCGGTTCTGCTCTTGAAGTGACGTGGATTTTCAAGGCGATTGCCGTGATGAAAGCCAACAACGTGGGGTATACTCAGTAAAGGTTGTTTCTACACAGAAACACAGGGGAAAACATAGGAGCACATTAGACCGGTCTCAAATCTGACTGTGATGCTGTATTTCTCATTGCTAATACAGTATGCTCAGAATTT
This sequence comes from Borostomias antarcticus, assembly GCF_949987555.1. Taxonomy (NCBI): domain Eukaryota; kingdom Metazoa; phylum Chordata; class Actinopteri; order Stomiiformes; family Stomiidae; genus Borostomias; species Borostomias antarcticus. The sequence goes on from NW_028176200.1 coordinate 10,285, forward strand.
AAACTCAAACATTTTAAGAGCGTGCTGCATCAATATGATGTACACCAGGTGAAATGTTATTCAACATGAGTACAGCTTTATAATCTGCTTTCTTATTGTAACTATCCTTGCATCTCCTTTGTCTAGAGAACGATTGACTGAAATTCATCAACTGTTCATCGTCAGCAATAAATGCTAAAATGCCACGTTGTCTCTCAAAGTTAAGAAGAAGAACCGCTTTGCTGTAGCAGATAAATAACGCTGTCAGTCGTTGTGATGGATCTGACGGCCACCGAGATTCTCAGGATAAACGCTCCTCCTTCCCCAGACCTCATCCCTGCACTCCGCTCCCGGCCTCATCCCTCTGTCCTCGGGAATGAAAACCGGTCCTTCACCAGGCCTCATCCCTCCATACCCAGGACTCATCCCTCCATCCTCAGTCTAAAACATTGTTCCTACCCCAGGACTCATCCCTCCATACCCAGGCCTCATCCCTCCATCCTCAGTATAAAACATTGTTCCTACCCCAGGCCTCATCCCTAAATACCTAGGACTCATCCCTCCATCCTCAGTATAAAACATCTTTCCTGCCCCAGGCCTCATCCCTCCATACCCATGCCTCATCCCTCCATCCTCAGTATAAAACACCGTTCCTGCCCCAGGCCTCATCCCTGCATTCTCAGCTGAGACAATAGAGGAAGAGAGGGAACAATGGCTGGGGGGGAAGGAGGAATGGAAGGAGGGAGGGAGGGAGGGAGGGAGGGAGGGAGGGAGGGAGGGAGGGAGGGAGAGGGGGTGAGGGGGGTGGGGGCACACAGGACAGACAGCAGGGAAGAGACAAGCAGGAGAAGGAGGTCATGAGGGTCAATGATCTGTGTGTGTGTGTGTGTGTGTGTGTGTGTGTGTGTGTATGTGTGTGTGTGTGTGTATGTGTGTGTGTGTGTGTGTGTGTGTGTGTTGTGTGTGCGTGTGTGTGCGTGTGCGTGTGTGTCTGTGTGTATGTGTGTGTCTGTGTGTGTGTATGTCTGTGAGAGAGAATACTTGCTTATATGGCATTCGTGCATATGCGTGTATACAATACTGTATATACACGCAAGCCCCCTCTGCACCCCCCCCCCCACCCCCACACCAAACACACACACACACACACCCTGGGTAGGCTGGGTCACGCCTGTCTCTTCACACTCCACTGCGCCATTATTGACGGCCTGAACTGATACCCCAACAATGAGACAGAGGGGTGGGGTTGGGGGGGGCGGGGGGGGGGGGGGGGGTGGTGGACAGAGGGACAGAGGGTGGGGCCCCCCTGAACACTCCCACAGATGTCACAGAAACCAGGGCCTCACCCCAACCCCTTCACCCCAACCCCTTCACCCGGACCCCATCCCTCTCTACCACACTGCAGCCAGTGTTGACACACAAACTGCTGGTATTTTGCACACATGCACACACAGGCACAATGGGCCCTCGGGTGGGCAGGCAGGGGACGGGGCCCCACAGGGAGGGGCCCCATGGCTGAAATCAATAAATGAGAAGTCATGCAAGTATAACAGAATCATTACTCTTCGGGAGGCTCTACTCTACAGTAGGATTTGTGTGTGTGTGTGCGTGCGTGCGTGCATGCGTGTGTGTGTGTATGTGTGTGTGTGTGCGTGCATGTGCCTGTGTGCGCTCAACACCTGTTGTCCTCATCCCTTGGCTCTCTCTTTCTAAGCGGCCATTTCCTTCCCTAGAGTCAGTGTAATTTCATTAGCGTGGTGATGTCATAAGTGCTTGTCAGTCTGGGGGCTCAGCCGGGATGTGGTCCTCAGTGTGCTCAGTGTTTGTTGTGGTGTTCCACGCGCTTCAGCCGGTCTCTCACACAGACAACAATAAAAGTAGAGTATCAGACCCCATATTTAGCACCGGCGTAGACCCAGGAAGTGCTGTGCAGAGGACTAACACTTCAGGAGCGAGACGCTGCCGCGGTCCTCATACATTATACCCCGGCTGTCTCTCCGCACCTCGTCCACCACTTCCCCCCCCCCCCCCACATCAATGAACTCCTGTTCTCATCTTTCACTGAGGACAGCAACATCCACCACAATGTATTTACAAGTTCGAAAATGAATAGAGCAATTATTATCAGACTTGCTAATCCCGGAGATAATGATCAAAAGCTGAGCCCTGCTCCGCTCTTGTGCTGTGCTCTGGGGCTGCGGCAGTGACAACACCCGCCGTTATTATTCCATGCCCTG
>NW_028176199.1:0-7500 GCF_949987555.1 Borostomias antarcticus
CCCCTGGGGAGAGACAGAGGGCTAGGGGGCACCTCCAGCTCTGGACCCTGGGGAGAGACAGCGATGGGGGGGGGGGGGGGGGTGTAGGACGACAGGACAGCGTGGTTGCTCCATCTTTTCCATTCTTCTCCATGTTCTTGGGGATGATCAGATTATAGTTGAGGAGGATGCGGTCTCGTACCTGAGCGCTGCTGGTCTTGATTCTCGCTGAGCAGGTCGAAGCCATGGCGGACCGTGACGGCCGGCTGGCCAGAGAGAAGCCCCACCCTCATCAGGGCCAGGCGGATCTCGTCAGCCAATCCTGACAGGTCTGCCGTGGTGTAGAAGAACGTTCTGATACCCTGGGGGGGAGAGGGGAGAGTTAGCCCTGGGGGGGAGAGGGGAGGAGTTAGCCCTGGGGGGGAGAGGGGAGGAGTTAGCCTGGGGGGGAGAGGGGAGGAGTTAGCCCTGGGGGGGAGAGGGGAGGAGTTAGCCCTGGGGGAGAGGTGAGGAGTTAGCCCTGGGGGGGAGAGGGGAGGAGTTAGCCCTGGGGGAGAGGTGAGGCAAGAGGAGGAGTTAGCCCTGGGGGGGAGAGGGAGGCTAGAGGAGGAGTTAGCCCTGGGGGGGAGAGGGAGGCTAGAGGAGGAGTTAGCCCTGGGGGGGAGAGGGGAGGCAAGAGGAGGAGTTAGCCCTGGGGGGGAGAGGGGAGGCTAGAGGAGGAGTTAGCCCTGGGGGGGAGAGGGAGGAGTTAGCCCTGGGGGGGAGAGGGGAAGGCTAGAGGAGGAGTTAGCCCTGGGGGGGAGAGGGGAGGCTAGAGGAGGAGTTAGCCCTGGGGGGGAGAGGGGAGGCAAGAGGAGGAGTTAGCCCTGGGGGGGACAGGGAGGCAAGAGGAGGAGTTAGCCCTGGGGGGAGAGGGGAGGCTAGAGGAGGAGTTAGCCCTGGGGGGGAGAGGGGAGGCTAGAGGAGGAGTTAGCCCTGGGGGGGAGAGGGGAGGCAAGAGGAGGAGTTAGCCCTGGGGGGGAGAGGGGAGGCTAGAGGAGGAGTTAGCCCTGGAGAGGGGAGGCTAGAGGAGGAGTTAGCCCTGGGGGGGAGAGGGGAGGCTAGAGGAGGAGTTAGCCCTGGAGAGGGGAGGCTAGAGGAGGAGTTAGCCCTGAGTGACACTGCACTGGCTGAGGTGGGCAGAAAATGAGCAACTTTGAGGACTTAGAAGGAACGGTTTACACACAGCCATCAGCTTCTCCAGGTGTGTGTGTGTGTGTGTGTGTGTGTGTGTGTGTACCTTGGGCGGGGCGGTCAGGGTGTTGCAGCCCTCGTAGGCGTTGTACATCAGCTTCTCCAGGTTCTCCAGGAACTGAAGCAGCAGCGCCAGCCGCAGCTGGTTGGCATGGTGACCGTCGTCCGTGTCCGCGCTGCTCCACTGGCTGAGCTCAGCATCGGCGTTCAGACTGTGGGCGGCCAGGCTGCGAATCATCCCTGGGGGGAGGGGGGAGAGAGGGATGAGGCTGTGTATCATCCCTGGGGGGAGGGGAGAGAGGGATGAGGCTGCGAATCATCCCTGGGGGGAGAGGGGAGAGGGATGAGGCTGTGTATCATCCCTGGGGGGAGGGGAGAGAGGGATGAGGCTGCGAATCATCCCTGGGAGGAGGAAGGGAGCCTCTATCATTCTCACCTGAGGACTCAAATATCCGGCTTGTTCCCAACTATAGAGCAGAGATGGGAGGAAGTCCATTCTCATCCAGCAATGTGTGGTGCTACAGACAGGACAAATACAGTGCGTGTGTGTGGTGTGTGTGTGTGTGTGTGTGCTCACCCTCGATAGTCTGGAAGGTGTCCTGTGCGCGCCCCAGCGGCGTGCGTAGCTTGGCCAGCACGGTGAACTGGGCCGCCTCCCACGCCGCCCACTGCCACAGCACCGCCTCCGTCTTCAGCAGGGCGCGCGGCACGCCCCCAGCTCCGCCCCCGGCCACGCCCCCCTCGCGCGCCACCGGCCCGTCACGCTTCTCCAGGCGCTGGCAGCTGTGGTACAGACGCTCCAGCCACGGCTCCTTACTGTGGACACACACGCACACATGCACACACACACACACACACACACACACGCACGCACGCACGCACGCACGCACGCACACACACATGTAACACACAAGTCAACAAACACTAACTACTGGACTTCTGTGAACTGTGATCCACTTGTGAAGAGCTGTTGATCCAACACACACACACACACACACACACACAGACACAGACACACACACAGACACACACACAGACACACACACAGACACACACACAGACACACACACACACACACACACACACACACACAGAGGACCCACCCCCCGCGGTGCAGCGCCCCGTAGAGGATGAAGCTGATGAGGTCGCTGAAGTCCTGGGGGTGGAAGGTGCTGCTGGGCGCGCGGCTCATGTGGCGCCGGACGGCCTGAGAGATCTCCCCTATCTCTGGGTGGCCATGGTTACTGAGGAGGACACACACACACACAGCATCACAACATTAACATGGGGGGAACACACACACACAGTATCAGAACATTAACATGGGCCATTCATTTCCTATGTGGACTCATTTCAATCATCAAACCTGCAACAGTCTCTAGACTAATGTGGAAGAATGTTTCTAGTCTTGGATGTGGTTTAGGGGTGAGTTGTAATCTTGGATCTGGTTTAGGGGTGAGTTGTAATCTTGGATGTGGTTTAGGGGTGAGTTGTAATCTTGGATGTGGTTTAGGGGTGAGTTGTAATCTTGGATCTGGTTTAGGGGTGAGTTGTAATCTTGGATCTGGTTTAGGGGTGAGTTGTAATCTTGGATGTGGTTTAGGGGTGAGTTGTAATCTTGGATCTGGTTTAGAAGTGAGTTGTAATCTTGGATCTGGTTTAGGGGTGAGTTGTAATCTTGGATGTGGTTGAGGGGTGAGTTGTAATCTTGGATCTGGTTGAGGGGTGAGTTGTAATCTTGGATCTGGTTTAGGGGTGAGTTGTAATCTTGGATGTGGTTTAGGGGTGAGTTGTAATCTTGGATCTGGTTTAGAAGTGAGTTGTAATCTTGGATCTGGTTTAGGGGTGAGTTGTAATCTTGGATGTGGTTTAGGGGTGAGTTGTAATCTTGGATCTGGTTTAGGGGTGAGTTGTAATCTTGGATGTGGTTTAGGGGTGAGTTGTAATCTTGGATCTGGTTTAGAAGTGAGTTGTAATCTTGGATCTGGTTTAGGGGTGAGTTGTAATCTTGGATGTGGTTGAGGGGTGAGTTGTAATCTTGGATCTGGTTGAGGGGTGAGTTGTAATCTTGGATCTGGTTTAGGGGTGAGTTGTAATCTTGGATGTGGTTTAGAAGTGAGTTGTAATCTTGGATGTGGTTTAGGGGTGAGTTGTAATCTTGGATCTGGTTTAGGGGTGAGTTGTAATCTTGGATGTGGTTTAGGGGTGAGTTGTAGTCTTGGATGTGGTTTAGGGGTGAGTTGTAATCTTGGATCTGGTTTAGGGGTGAGTTGTAATCTTGGATGTGGTTTAGGGGTGAGTTGTAATCTTGGATGTGGTTTAGGGGTGAGTTGTAATCTTGGATGTGGTTTAGGGGTGAGTTGTAATCTTGGATGTGGTTGAGGGGTGAGTTGTAATATTGGATCTGGTTTATGGGTGAGTTGTAATCTTGGATGTGGTTGAGGGGTGAGTTGTAATATTGGATGTGGTTTAGGGGTGAGTTGTAATCCTGGATGTGGTTTAGGGGTGAGTTGTAATCTTGGATGTGGTTTAGGGGTGAGTTGTAATCTTGGATGTGGTTTAGGGGTGAGTTGTAATCTTGGATCTGGTTTAGGGGTGAGTTGTAATCTTGGATCTGGTTTAGGGGTGAGTTGTAATCTTGGATCTGGTTTAGGGGTGAGTTGTAATCTTGGATCTGGTTTAGGGGTGAGTTGTAATCTTGGATCTGGTTTAGGGGTGAGTTGTAGTCTTGGATGTGGTTTAGGGGTGAGTTGTAATCTTGGATGTGGTTTAGGGGTGAGTTGTAATCTTGGATGTGGTTTAGGGGTGAGTTGTAATCTTGGATCTGGTTTAGGGGTGAGTTGTAATCTTGGATCTGGTTTAGGGGTGAGTTGTAATCTTGGATGTGGTTTAGGGGTGAGTTGTAATCTTGGATGTGGTTTAGGGGTGAGTTGTAATCTTGGATCTGGTTTAGGGGTGAGTTGTAATCTTGGATGTGGTTTAGGGGTGAGTTGTAATCTTGGATCTGGTTTAGGGGTGAGTTGTAATCTTGGATGTGGTTTAGGGGTGAGTTGTAATCTTGGATCTGGTTGAGGGGTGAGTTGTAATCTTGGATCTGGTTTAGGGGTGAGTTGTAATCTTGGATGTGGTTTAGGGGTGAGTTGTAATCTTGGATGTGGTTGAGGGGTGAGTTGTAATCTTGGATGTGGTTTAGGGGTGAGTTGTAATCTTGGATGTGGTTGAGGGGTGAGTTGTAATCTTGGATGTGGTTTAGGGGTGAGTTGTAATCTTGGATCTGGTTTAGGGGTGAGTTGTAATCTTGGATCTGGTTTAGGGGTGAGTTGTAATCTTGGATCTGGTTTAGGGGTGAGTTGTAATCTTGGATGTGGTTTAGGGGTGAGTTGTAATCTTGGATCTGGTTTAGGGTTGAGTTGTAATCTTGGATGTGGTTTAGGGGTGAGTTGTAATCTTGGATCTGGTTTAGGGGTGAGTTGAGCCACACCTGAGAGCGATGTCCAGGGGGATTGTCTTGAGCAGCTTGCCGTAGGCCTGCCTCACTCTCACGGCGGAGTGAACCAGCTGAACGCGACACACGTCCACACACCTTCGAGAGAGAGAGAGAGGAGGAGGTTAAACTTCCGCACGCACACAAATGTGTGGTGGGACTATTCATAAGAGTGTGTTATATTAAGAGGATTTGTGTGCGTGTGTGTACAGTATATCCAGTGTGTGTGTGTGCGTCACCTCTGGAGCAGCTCAGTGGACAGGGACGAGGACAGGACCTGGAGGCTGTTGCAGGTCTGGAGACAGATGGCTGGGTCTTCATTCAGGGCTTCAGAGACCAGGGAGGAAAATATTAATTTAAATACAGCAAATATGGTTCTAACCAATAATACGCTGACGTTAAAGGACCATACTGGTCTAAATATGATTTGATCTCCTAAAATTAGTCACCCAACGTTAATCACATTACCGCAATCCATTTTCACAAGTAAAGCTCACGTTAAAAGATATTTGCATTTTCGCATTTTACTTACATTTCAAAAGTTGAACATGAAGGCTTCAAAACATATATTTTAAATTGTTCCACTGTTGTGCTGAGAAACTCGCCCCAGTTAGTTACAAATAATTTTCAGTAGTTATTCGTTTTAACCCTCTTTGCAGAGCCGACGCCAACGGTCTGTCTTCTTCCTGTTTACATGGTCTGTCTTCTTCCTGTTTACATGGTCTGTCTTCTTCCTGTTTACATGGTCTGTCTTCTTTCTGTTTACATGGTCTGTCTCCTTCCTGTTTACATGGTCTGTCTTCTTCCTGTTTACATGGTCTGTCTTCTTTCTGTTTACATGGTCTGTCTCCTTCCTGTTTACATGGTCTGTCTTCTTCCTGTTTACATGGCAGCCGGTGCTAGGAGCGCTGGGTAGAGAATCTAGCGTAGGTGGATTAGAGAATACAGCGCAGGAGCTCAACGGATTCAAACGAAAATAATCTAAAATAAAAACTACTGAAAATTATTTGAAACTAACTGGGGCGAGTTTGTCGAGGGAACAATTTAAAAATATGTTTTGAAGCCGTCATGTTCAACTTTTGAAATGTAGGTAAAACGCAAAAAATGCAAATATCTTTTAACGTGAGCTTTGCTTCAGAAAACGGATTGCGGTAATGTGATATACGTTGGGTGATTAGTTTAAGGAGATCGCATCATATTTAGACCGGTCCTGTAAAACACATGAGATCCTTGCAGCGTGTTGCCGTACCGTTCCCCAGAAGGCCCTTGCAGAACTTGTGGAAGGACGGCAGGGAGAACAGGGGGGAGTAGGTGTCCGACCTCCTCATCATCAGGGACACCTCCAGGGCCCAGGTCAGCAGCAGCTTCCTAACACAGACAGGCCAGGAGTGAGGCGCGTGTGTGTGTGTGTGTGTGTGTGTACCTGACCTCGGGGTAGAGGTGCTCCTTGCTCAGCAGTGTGTGTGTGTGTGTGTGTGTGTGTGTGTGTGTGTGTGTACCTGGCCTCGGGGTAAAGGTGCTCTTTGCTCAGCAGTGTGTGAGTGTGTGTGTGTGTGTGTGTGTGTGTGTGTGTGTGTGTGTACCTGGCCTCGGGGTAAAGGTGCTCCTTGCTCAGCAGTGTGTGAGTGTGTGTGTGTGTGTGTACCTGACCTCAGGGTAGAGGTGCTCCTTGCTCAGCAGTGTGTGTGTGTGTGTGTGTGTGTGTGTGTTTGTGTGTACCTGGCCTCGGGGTAAAGGTGCTCTTTGCTCAGCAGTGTGTGTGTGTGTGTGTGTGTGTGTACCTGGCCTCGGGGTAAAGGTGCTCTTTGCTCAGCAGTGTGTGTGTGTGTGTGTGTGTGTGTGTGTGTGTGTGTGTGTACCTGGCCTCGGGGTAAAGGTGCTCTTTGCTCAGCAGTGTTTGTGTGTGTGTGTGTGTGTGTGTGTGTGTTAGGGATGGGAATTTCGACTAATTTTAAAACCGAGTAACCTAACCTGATCCTACTCGAGTAACCGATTACTCAAAAAAAAAGATTACTCAAAAAAAGATACCGTCCAGACAGAGCGCATTTAACCCCGGCCCCCTCGGAGGGGAATACGTTTTTTTCCGCCGTTATTACCGTGGCGGTGCTTTCATGTCTCGTCCATGCCCTTGCAAATAAACATATTTAAAAGCTGATGTGTGGTTGGATGCATTACTTATCATCGGATTGAATAACCCACAGGTTTTCATGAAGCTATCGGAATCGAAAAACGCAGCCTTTTAATGTGGATGCACTGCCCAGCTCATAGCTTATTAAGCCTATCGTTAGGCTACTCTGAAAACTCTAAGCCTACAATATGCAACCAGACCTCTAATTTACTAATCAAAATTAAGTATTAAACCAAGCCTTTACTGCCGATGCCGGATAACAAGTGAATTATTTTTTAGCGTTAAAAAGCACCGCGGCACTCACTGCCTATTTCCAATTTATTGGACAATAATGGATGTTTCGTCGTCAAGCCTTCATTAGAGAAATGTCCATGCAAAACTAAATAGATTTATTGAACAACAGGCCTATTCATTCAATATTTCTTTATAGCAGGCTGGAAAACTATAGGAGTAGGCTATACGCGCATGGACCTGTGCTGGTAGGCTACTCGCTGTCTTTTTCAGCACCACCTCATTACCAACATGATTAGACTACCGCTAAATGATGGGAGTGCTGCTTGGAGCCAGAGTACAAAGTCCACTCACACCACTGCCTACTATGCACAGTATGCAGATAAACAAAATCAGAGACCCGGTACCAGCGTTTAATTGTCAAAACAAAACATATACTGTATAT